>NC_027749.1:48968051-48972238 GCF_000695525.1 Brassica oleracea var. oleracea
TCAAGATGAATAGACTCAGAAGAGGAGTAAGGAACACCAGTCTGGTGTCACGACCATAAGTGTCAAGGTGGAACTCTAGGACAATAATCGAAGCTCATAAGCAAAAGGAGAAATTTACAGACTTGACCGGGTCAGAACTTCATGCTTGAATAAGTCAGGGTTCATGTATGATTACAGCTTGAGAAGCTCATCATGGGTTCGATTTTGACATGAGAGAAGCTGTAAGGGAGTATCTCAGGAGCATCACAGGGTTGGATAATGAGAGATACAGTGAAAGGCCGACAGGAACAACGAACAGTTGCAGAAACTTAGTTACAGAGGCGTGGTACTTCTAAAGAGTTATTTGATTCAGGTGGAGCCACTGAGATAATATAAGGATTGATGCATCAAGGATATATATAATCTGATTCCAGGTGGAGTGAGTCACTGGTTTAGAAGATGTCTTGATTGGTTCAGCTGTAGGGTAAAAGTTTCAGTTAGCAACATGGTCAGCTCAAGGGAGTAAGAGCTGAAAGGAAAGGTAATTCCATGACAAGAGGGTCGTGGATATGTTCGGTATGTCAAAGCCAGGAGTGTCAAGGTCAGTTAACAAGTACAAGGGGCATCATAAGGAGATTTGTAAGAGGAGTCTTACATAAAGTAACTTGTAGGCAAAACAAGTGAAATCGGCATTTGTATCATGAGTACACTGCAGTGAGATTGATACAGAGGACCACGAAATGATAGCCGAGTATGATGCAAGATAACACGTGGTGAGGTACTTGGTTAAACTGAAGGGAAGTAAATATCAAGAGATACTGAAATATTGAGAAGTGAAGATGAAGAATGGTGAGATGATGCAAAGTAAGAAACTATTAGAAGACATTGCAGGGATTGCAGGGAATTGTCTTAAAGTTTGTCCATCTCAGGAAGGGTAAGACTTGTTCTCCACAAGCAGGCTCATCTTAAGCTCAGGTCATGGAACTGAAAGAAGTTTCATGAAGGTATAAGTGCAACAAAAACCGATTGCATTTATGGATCAGAACATGTGGAGTTCTGGATATATGGTCGCATCACAGAGGAATATTGAGGCAGTGTCCTCAGGAAAGTCCATTAGCTAATGGCCAAATACTCATCGATGGCCAGGTACTCATCAGGCTAATGGTGAGTTCAACGAGTAACAGGTGTGTTCAAGTTGTTGATCGTGAAGCACATGTTTTGGTGTTCGGAGACATCTTAATACAAGAAGGGTATTGAGATAATAAATTCACAGCTGAGAAAAGAAGGGATATCAGGGATTCTAGATAAAGATATCACAGACAGCTCGTGAGGTGAGCCAAGGCGTATCATGGATTCTATGGTATGAGGCTCAGTTCATTCAACTAGCAGTGGGGTCTAAATATGTTAGTGGAGGTTATGTTATTGCAGAACAGTTTGATCAGATGGTGGAGCAAAGATATTTGTGTCGATAGTCTTCCTAATCATGTGGTTTTAGGCGGCGTGTCCTGCTTAAGTGTGCAGCGGTACAAAGTGATGCTCAAGTACAGTATGTTCAAGAACATCAAGGTTAAGTCAGAGACTGTTCCAGAGATATGGAGCATGAGTGACTTCAAGGTTTGCGGTTGGTTCTAAAGGGTTCAGTGTGACATCAAGGTTCTACTACAGCATGAGGGTTTCACCAGGATTGTGTCGAAAGTCTGTTCAGCAAGGTGTTTAACTGGATGACAGGTTCTGTTAGAAATAATGGCGGTACAAAAGGTGTTCAAGGCTGAAATGGTTTAAACAAGTAGAGAATCAGAAATTATTTCAGGACTGAAGCATATATGGTTTGAAGGATGTTTTACAGAATTGAAAGACTTTGATTCAAGGCTCAATGCGCATGAGTGGAATCGAAAGGCCAAGGAGGAAATCAACTTGCAGAAAGATGTTCAGGTTTCTGTTCAAGCACTTGAACATGTTCGTGATTTTGTCAGCAAGGTTGTGTTGTTGATAAGTTCACGAGGAGTAACAAGATATGAAGTAACACGACGTCAATGAGGAGTTGAGCTTTGACACTTGGAGTGTAGCAGCTGGGTTCGCAACTCAAGACAATAGATGAAGGTGATGGATATTCAGAATGGCAATGTGATTGTCACATACCTTTCATCAGGCGTGATGTCTATGTTCATTGATGGGGCTAAGTTGATTAATTGTTTTAATTTACTTGAGCGGTTGTGGTGTATAAGTTGAAGCTTATGCATGTTAAAAGAAGATCATGAAGGAATTTCAAGCTTGGCTCAAGGTGGAGCTGAGAGAAATGAGAAGAGATAAGAGAAGACAAGGAGATGTAGAAGATGAGCAGGCTTGCTCGATCATCAAGAGGTATCAGCACAAAGTAAGGGTTATGGACTTGGACCAAACATGTGGGGTTTTGTGAGGTTTGGTTAAAGCCCATCAGACATGTTCAATGTTGGGCCGACTTGCACAAGCTACGCACGGACAACATATGGGCCTAATAGTTGAAGCTCATTAGGTCAAGTGCTGATACAAAGAAGGAGAGATCACGACATGGATCTCCAAGCTCAAGCTGAGCCTCTAGGAGGCGGGAGCTTCCATGGCGTCTCTTGGAGAGATAGAGTAAGCTAGTGATAGATATGTAATCCTAGGCTTAGCTCTTAGCCATGTACTTCTCTTGTAATCTCTTTATACTCTCTAGGGTTTGTATACCCACGACAGAGAGAGTAATGATCTTGTAAACCACATCGGAGGTGTTTTTCGATACTTCATAGTGGATGTTGTGGATCCTGGATCCACCTTAGATGTAGCGCGCTGCGGCCGTGAACTGGGTGAACAATTCTTGAGTCATGAACAAGGATGAATCGTATGAATAGTGAAAGGGATATGGGTATTATGAATTTGTATTCCGTAACAAGTGGGTATCATAACCCCCACAAATGGTATCAGAGCGTATAAATACCCCACAAAAATGTTTAAGAAAATCCGGTGATGTCAAATCCTTTTAAAATAATAATTTCAACTTTTGACCAAAACATTAAAAAAAAAAAAACGTGTAGAAATATTTGTTTTCCCACGAGGAGCCACTTTCACTATTTTATACTATTTGTAACTAATTCAATAAGTGCCATGATGCGTCGGTCTATATAAATGTAAAGCCTTCCCAAAACCAAAAACAAGATTCACAGAAAATGGATACTCAAGAAACGAGTTTAGGTTTCATATCTCTCGCTTTTCTTTGTTAGCTTGTTGTCTGAAACCGTTTTTTTTATTTGGATTTCTTGTTGACATACTGAAACTCAATACGTGTTGACAGGAGTGACAAGAGTGTTGAGAGAAGACCGACCATCGAGTAAGATAGTGACGATAGCTGGCTACTCTGTGATTAAGGGGAGAGGCGTGTTGGACCTATCTATTAAGCACAATGGCTTTAATAAAAATTGGTAAAGATGAAAAGAAATAGACCTGCAGGTGTTAACTAAAGAAGCCTTTAATAACTTTGATGAAGAAGTTTAGAGACATCCCACATCGGTTACATGAGGAGAAAACGAGCAGTATATATAAGTGTACACACTTACACTAGATTAAACGGCTCAGAGGAAGAGAGAGCTCCCCACGCGCCGCCGCCGCCGTCCGGCCGGCTCGGCTCGGCGTGGGTCTTGGGTCTTGGTGGAGGGCCTCCGGCCCAATAAGACTATTCTTTTTAGACCAAGTTAAGCTCAACGTTTTATCATTTATTTTAAGAAAAAACAGCATGCAATTTTATTTAAAACGGCAAGTAGTTAGTCTAGAAAATAAAAATGTCATGCAGTTTATCCTCTCGAAAGTTTTAAACGAGATAAGAGAGTCTTGAGGAAGAAGTTTCGGAACTCAACTTCCCTCGATCTCCGTGAGATTCTCGCCCACGTGCAGCAGCTGTTGCGGGAAGTGGTTCTTCTCCGTCTCTTTAAATATCGCCTCTCCTCTTCCTTCATTTCTCAACTTTTTTCATATCGAAACCAGCAGCAAAAATCCCTTACCGTAAGTCATAAATACGAGAGTGTGTCGTAGAGTTTATATTTCGATAGGGCGATCACGAGTGAGGCGTGATTCGTCTGCCATGGTTGTATCTTGGGACTCTATGTTTGTACAGTCCCGTCTCACTAACGGAGCGAATATTTTGAGTTAAGGAAATATATCATATCTCGACTCCATGTCTCTTAGCGAATACGATC
>NC_027749.1:48972338-48975723 GCF_000695525.1 Brassica oleracea var. oleracea
CTCAAAATCGCTTTATGTCTAAAGCTCGAATCGGGTTGAAGAACGATTTATAATAACGGGTTTTGGAACCGTGTTTGAGATTTGCTTTCTAGCACTTCAGCGAAACGTTTATTCTTATTTCATAACGGGGTTTGTGATTTGCTTTCTAGCACTTCCGCGAAACGTTTGTTCTTATTTCGTAACGTGTTTGCGATTTGTTTTTTAACACTTCCGCGAAACGTTTATTGTTTATTTCATTACGCTTTGCAGATTGCTTTATAGCATTTTTCGTAAAATGTTTTTGATACTTTCTTAAAACGTTATATACATGAATCGTTTCAGTAACCGCTTTCTCAAGCGAGTTTGTAAAACATTCTAAGTCTATAAAAATGGTTTCTGCGAATGCTTCTAAGCGAGTTTGCAAAATGTTTTCTCAAGACTTATATCGATATAATTTGGTTCAAACACCAAAAATGAACATCGATTTTCGATTTTAGACTATTATTTTCTTTAAAATAATATGTTATTTGTTGAATGGAGTACTAATCCGTTTTTTCATGTTTTCTCTACAGAAAAATGACAAACGATAACAACACCCCCATTGACACCACGGATGTCATTCAGACTCCACTCAACGCTGCAGCAACTGATGCAACTGGTGTGACTACCGCTGCAGCAACAACGAGCACTATCCTCCCTGCGGGAAATGCTTCTGATGAAACCACTCGCCGTAGCCTATTCGGTGCTGGTCTTTATCAGACGGGTTCAGTATCAGCAACTGCAAGTGCTCCGGTGGCAGTTCAAACTCCTCCGGCTGTACCTAGCTTGTTCACTCAAGGACTGATGACAGACAAATTTGATGGCAAAGGCTTCAAAATGTGGCAGAAGATGATGTTCTTCCTGACAACGATGAAACTGGACAAGTTCATCCAAGAGGACAAGCCCCTGATTCCGTACGGGATTGATGATGTCCACAGTCTTGTCACCGTCTCGCAACTGTTGACATATGGGTGCATTCCGACTTCATCTGCAAAGGTTACATTTTGGGTCATCTCATTGACCCATTGTACCGTGTCTACTATGAGATCCCCACGGCGAAAGAGCTATGGAGATCACTGGACAAGAAGTACAGGGGTCAGGACGCTGGCTGCCAGAAGTATGTGGTCTCAAAGTTCCACGACTTCAAAATGGTGGATTCAAAACCCATCATGGATCAGGTGGAAGCGCTTCAGCTCATTTGCCATGAAATCGCTGCTGAAGGAATGTCCATCTGCGAGACATTCACAACTCTCAGCTTCATTGAAAAGCTTCCTCCAAGCTATGCGGATTTCAAGAACTACTTGAAGCACAAGAAGAAGAAGATGGGGCTCGAGGAGCTCATCATGAGGCTTCAGATGGAATCCAGAAACCGAATTGCTGACAAGGTCACTGCTAAGGAGCACAGTGTCAACATTCCTGAGCACAAAAGCAAAGGAAAGGCACACACCCATTCTCCTGCCAAGCCTTCCAAAACTGCTGCAGCCCTGAAGGCTTCTGGAAAAAAATTCAAGAACAAAAGCATTGAAATCATTGCGAATGCGAATGTGGAGAAGTTCAGGGGGAAATTTCACTACTGCCACAAAGTGGGGCAAAAGACTGTTGAGTGTCGTAAAAAGATCAAGGATGAGAAGGCTCAGGCAAATCTCACTGAGGAGGATCTCGTTTATGTGGTGACTGAAGCCAACATGGTTGAAAGCAACAACCCCAAGGAATGGTGGTATGACACTGGTGCAACCACCCACATTTGCACCGATAGTGCGATGTTCAACACCTATCAAAAAAGCATGACCAAGGAGAAGCTCAAGATGGGAAACACTGCAGTCTCCAAGATTGAAGAGCGTACAGGCTAAGCTCACGAAAACGCCATCACCTCGTGTTGAAAGAACTAATAAACCTGTAGATTTAATTCACACCGATTTATGTGATTTAAAATACTTACAAACTAGAGGTGAGAAAAAGTACTCTGTGACCTTCATAGATGACTGCACAAAATATTGTTATGTATATTTATTACATAGAAATTACATAGCAAAGATGAAACATTAGAAAAATTTAAAGAATTTAAACTCGAGGTCGAAAATCAGCTTAAAGCTACTATTAAAGTAGTTAGAAGTGACATAGGAGGCGAGTATGATGGTCCATTCAATGCATTCTGTAAAGAACATGGAATAATCCACCAAACTACAGCTCCTTACTCACCAGAATCTAATGGAGTTTCTGAACGCAAGAATCGAACTCTAAAAGAGATGATGAATGCAATGTTGCAGGAATCTGAGCTACCCCAGAACATGTGGGGGGAAGCATTGCTTACCACTAATTATATCCTCAACAAATTTCCACACAAATTAACTGGCAAAACTCCATATGAATTATGAAAAGGTAAAAGCTGTCAGGAGTGAATTTGATTCGATCATGCAAAATTATACTTATTATATAACAGATTTACCACCTGGCTGCAAAGCACTAGGGAATAAATGGATAATGACACGAAAACCTGGTGGAAAATACAAGTCTAGGCTTGTTGTTCAAGGATTCCGACAAAAGGAAGTCCTTGACTATTTTGATACATATTATCAAGTGACGAGAATAACATCAATAAGACTGATGATAGCTATCGCAACATTAAGAGACTTAGAAATCCATCAAATGGATGTAAAAACTGCTTTTCTAAATGGTGATTTAGAAGAGGAAATTTACGTGAAACAACCTGAAGGTTTTGTCATTCTCGGACAGGAAGACAAAGTATGTCGGCTTGTAAAGTCATTTTATAGGCTTAAACAAGCTTCTAAACAATGGCATGAAAAATATGAAAAATTTGACAATACAATGATGTCAAATGGTGTCAAAATAAATGAATGTGACAAATGCATATATTACAAGATTACCAAAAATGCATATGTTTTGCTATGTCTATATGTAGATGATATGCTCATTATTGGAAGCAATAAAGACATTATCAATCAAACAAAGAACATGCTCAAATGGACATTTGAGATGAAGGACTTGGGATTAGTAGATGTAATTCTCGGGGTTAAATTTATAGCAATAAAGACATTATCAATCAAACAAAAAACATGCTCAAAGGGACATTTGAGATGAAAGACTTGAGATTAGCAGATGTAATTCTCGGGGTTAAAGTTATAAGAAATTCAAACGGAATTATCTTAACACAATCTCATTATGCTCAAACAATATTAGAGAGATTTAAAAATTACTCTAATAGTACGGCAAAAACTCTGTTAGATCCCCAAATACACTTGACAAGAATTCAGGTGAAGCAGTTTCACAAAACGAGTATGCACGTGTGATCGGAAGTCTCATGTACTTGACCAATTGTACTAGACCGGATCTGGCGCATGCAGTAAAC
>NC_027749.1:48976029-48980950 GCF_000695525.1 Brassica oleracea var. oleracea
GTATTACTCAATACTTTTCATGGTCAATCACCTAATGAGTGTGAAATGGGGACGTTTCTAGGAGAATGAATGCAAAGCTATATTCTCTAAGTTCACTCATGAAAACCAGGAATAGTTCAGGGCCGCAATGAACACAATAGAGAACTAAGTTCTACGAGAAAATGAAGCTGCGTTATGCTTGTTATCTCGGTTTACATAAAACACCGGTTGGTTCAAGACATCATGTTCACCTTCTGGTAAAGTAAACCCGACAGATATTAACTATGAGTGGTTCAAGGCTTAAAAATGCCACCAACTCAAACACAGTGAATTTTTCGCAAACACTCTCGATAAGTTTGTCTAGTCTATTCAGGATTAGAATAAGTATAGTTTTTCCTTAGAGTCTATCGAGTCTGCATTTTGTCTGCATATGTCTAGAGTCATTTCTATTCATGTGGGGGATTGTTGGACCAATCTATTAAGCACAATGGCTTTAATAAAAATTGGTAATGATGGAAAGAAATGGGCCTGCGGGTGTTAACTAAAGAAGCCTTTAATAACTTTAATGAAGAAGTTTAGAGACATCCCACATCGGTTACATGAGGAGAAAATGAGAAGTATATATACACACTTACACTAGATTAAACGGCTCAGAGGAAGAGAGAGCTCCCCACGCGCGCGCCGCCGCCGCCGCCTGGGCGGCTCGGCGTGGGCGTGGGTGTGGGCTTGGGCTTGGGCCTTGGGTCTTGGTGGAGGGCCTTCGGCCCAATAAGACTATTCTTTTTGGACCAAGTTAAGCTCAACGTTTTGCCATTTATTTTGAGAAAAAATAGCATGCAATTTTATTTAAAACGACAAGTAGTTAGTCTAGAAAATAAAAATGTCATGCAGTTTATCCTCTCGAAAGTTTTAAACGAGATAAGAGAGAGTCTTGAAGAAGAAGTTTCAGAACTCAACTTCCCTCGATCTCCGTGAGATTCTCGCCCACGTGCAGCAGCTGTTGCGGGAAGTGGGTCTTCTCTGTCTCTTTAAATATCGCCTCTCCTCTTTCTTCATTTCTCAACTTTTTTCATATCGAAACAAGCAGCGAAAATCCCTTACCGTAAGTCATAAATACGAGAGTGTTTCGTAGAGTTTATAGTTCGATAGGGCGATGACGAGTGAGGCGTGATTCGTCTGCCATGGTTGTATCCTGGGACTCTATGTTCGTACAGTCCCATCTCACTAACGGAGCAAATATTTTGAGTTAAGGAAAGAGATCATATCTCGACTCCATGTCTCTTAGCGAATACGATTTCTTATCGTTCTTGTATTCGTTTTTACATTCGTCTAATTTCCTTAACATCGGTTTTATTTTATCGTTTATGTCAGTCCGGTTTACCGGCTTCTACAAGGCGAACCCTACGAGTCCTCTGTTTTTGAAGCTGCTGGTTACAAATGGTAAAAGATCTTTACTTTTTTCATTTATTTAGCTTATTTACTAATTAAGATAATTTTCATGGTAAAAAAAACAATTCAGGAGGTTAGTTTTGCACGTTGGTAATGCTGGCTATATATCACTTTACCTGAGGATCGAAGAGGCTGAATCTATTCCCTATGGTTTGGAAGTCAATGTTGATCTCAAACTCTTTGTTCACGTTCCAAAGCTAGACAAGTACTTAACCGTTACAGGTAAATTAATGGCCGATTCAGAAATCATGAGATTTGTGAGGGAATTACATATTGAGGTTCAAATGATATGTTATGATCATTTGAACCTATCATACAGATGAATCATCTAGGTGGAAATGACAAATGGTGAAACAAACAGCTCCTAAGTATGTTTAATCGCTATGCCAATGACCGGCTGTCATCATTTGGATTTTTATATTTTGCTTCCTGGAAGTTGTAAAAGTTGTTAGAGATTAGTTTATAAACCGAGTTGATTGTGGATCGCAGATGGAGCAGTGAGATTCAACGCAGAGAAAAAAGAGTTGGGGTTCGAACAATTGATTGATCTTGCAAGTTTCGAAAACACAAACGAAGGGTACATTGTGCAAGACACTTGTTCTTTTGGTGTCGAGATCTTCATCGTTAAACCAGCCAAGGTACAAGAGAAAGTCACGTTCGTATCAAACCCTCCACGCAATGTGTTTACTTGGATGATACCTCATTTCTCTGACATGGAAGATAAGTTCTACTATTCTGATGATTTTCTCGTCGGAGACCGATACTGGTTAGTACTTGTGATCTCAAATCTTACAACTATCATTTGCATTCATGCAGTGGCCAAGGGTAATAAATAATAAAAGTTCTTTTGGTTGATGTATAATCAGGAAATTAGGGTTAAACCCGAAAGGTGGGAGTGCACTTCCAATCTATTTATATGCTCAAGGCTTTAGGCCAGACGCGGTCGCTACAAACACTTGGGGAGCGGTTAATCTGCGGTTAAAGAATCAACGAAGCACCAACCATAGGGAAATATATTGTAAGAAAACTAAACAAAATAAAACGTTACTCTCCAAGAGAACAAAAATATCAGTGAATGAAACTAATAGTTGATATAATTTTGGTTTACAGCTGCAGCTTGGTACCCTATTCGAAGTGATTATGGTGTGGGAGTGAACAGTATCATATCGTTAGCAGATTTACACTATGCTTCAAAGGGGTATTTGGTGAATGATGCTATTATCTTCGAAGCTGAAATGGTTAAGGTCACTGTGACCAACATCGTCTCCGTTTAATGATCTATACTTCTTTTCTCATGGATTAAACACACTTTATGAATAAGACGTGTGTGATATAAGTTTGTAATAAGATGAAGTTTGCCAATGCTTGTGATGTAATTTTCATTCTGTTCATGGTTTGTTGTTTTCTACTTTGTTATCAATGAAATAAAACTCTCTTGGTTTTTAAGTTGTTATCTGTTATAAATAATATTGTGGATGTCCATAACCGGTCCGGTTCATAACTGGTCCAATGCTGGAGAGAGAGAGACTCGGCCGTGAGGAGAGAGAGAGAATCGGCATCTTGTTTTTTCCTTATTAGATTATGATTTGTACTCTTTCGATATTTGTATTTCCTTTCTTTAATCTTTCCATTATTATATGATGGTGTAATTCTCTATATATAAAGAGCTCCTTATGTTTATGAATAATATAGAAACATAGATTCCATTCTCTAGTTTCACAACACGTTATCAGCACAATTACTCTACACCCTAAGCTAAACAAACCCTAGCCGGCGAATCCATAATCCCCTCGACGATAAACCCTAACCGTTGAGAACTCCCGATCACGAACCCTAAAACTAATACTCATCATGTTCCCGTTCATGACACGATCCCAGCTCACGACCTCAGACCGTCTCAGCTCGATCCTGAGACACGATCTCAGCCAGCTTGCGATAGACGACTCGATACCGCTCGCGATAACAGCTTGTTTCCGTTCGTGATCAGACGATCTCAGCTTCAGCTTGCGTTCCCGATACCAGCAAGGACTGCTCGCGATACATTCCAGCTCTAGACGACCTCAGCTCGTTCGCGTATCAATCTCAACGTTCAGCTCGCGATCCTCATCTCATTAGTGGTCCATTCAACCCTACTTGAGGTTAGGGTAATCCTTAAACCCTAATTGAAACCCTGAGGTAACTCGAAACCCTAATGAGTAATCATAGAACCCATAATCGAATGTTGATTGCTTGATATGAATTGAAACCATAAAACCTAATCGAAAACCTAGGGTAATAGATCAAAACCCCAATGAGTAAATCGAAGCTCATAATCATAAGTTCGATTCCCTAAACCCCAATTGATCCAATGATCAAAATCATTTTTCCAAATACCTTTAGCCGCATACATGCATAATGCATGCTATGCATGAAATCGATTAAAACCCTAAAGCTAATGCATAATCGATTTTATCCAAACCCAAATTAATCTTTGAGATCGAAATTGATTATTTTGATTGATTGAATATGATCATATAGAAATCGATTGCTAGGATTGATAATCTCATTCTTGAATTTGGTTGTTTGAATTGATAAAACCAATTGAATGATTTTCAAATTGAAGTCGTATTGATTGTTTGATCGAAACCCTAATGTCTTGAAATTAAAATCGAATACTATCTTGTTTGATTGATTAAAACCGAATGCTTGAATTGAAATAGAAATCGCTTGCTAGGTTAAATGATTTATGCATTCTCTTCTTGATAATGATCCGGCTAGTATTGATATTTTTCATACATTCTCGAATGAACCCTAATTAATGCATTTCTCGACTGTTTGATTGGAATTACACATTGAACTCTTAGAAAACCGTTTGCTAAGATTGAAAACAAATAACCATTGTATTGATTGCATTGAAACCGTTTGCTAAGATTTTAGCCGTGCGGCTTGTTTGCATCATGCATGCATAATAGTACGAACTGATTGCATATAGAATCCAAAGCTAGGATTGAACATGTATGCATCATATACGAATGACCTATTTGCATCATACCTAGAATCCGGATTGCTTGAGCATATTGATTGCATTCGCTTGAACACTTTTAAATCTAAATTATGAAACATATGATTTCAGATGTCGAAAATCAACAACTTGGATTTTGCTGCCCTAAATCTCTCTGGAGATAATTACTTGCAATGAGCACTTGATGCTAAGATCATCCTAAAATCCAAGGGACTCGGTGAATGTATCACCGAGAGCAATAATGCAAGTGAGGAAGATAGATATGGAGCTATATTAATTATACGCCATCATCTTATTGAGAGTCTCAAAGATCAATATTTGACTATTGAGAATCCTCTAGACCTTTGGACAAAGTTGAAAACGAGATATGATCACCAGAGAACGGTGTTATTACCAAAGGCTATGTATGATTGGAGGAATCTCAGAATCCAGGACTTCAAGTCCGTGGACGAGTATAACTCGGCCCTGTTTAAAATAGTTTCAAAATTGAAA
>NC_027749.1:48981026-48982201 GCF_000695525.1 Brassica oleracea var. oleracea
AAGGGCTTCACAACTTATGCTAATCTGATCTCTTGTCTCTTGCTCGCTGAGCAGAACAATGAACTATTGATGAGAAACAGTGAATTGAGACCTCCTGGAACAAACCCATTACCTGAGGCACATGCGGCCGTAGAGGATAAGAAAGAGTCGAACCATGTCCAGAGTCATAACCAACACGGCCGTGGTCGTGGAAAATGGCATGGACGTGGTGGTCGAGGCCGAACCTCATTTGGTCGAGGCCAAAACTTGTTTGGTAGAGGCCGAAACTCGTTTGATCGAGGCCGAAACTAGTTTGGTCGAGGCCGAGGCAACTCGGATGGCCGTGGCCAAGGAAACTCTTATGGAGGCCGTGGTCATGGCCGAGGCCGTGGTACATCATTTAAACCACAAAACTCGACCAAATCAGTGTGTCATAGATGTGGTATGGATAATCATTGGGCTAAGACATGTAAGATTCCCAAACATCTCGTTGACCTCTACCAAGAGAGTTTGAAAGGGAAGAATCCTGAAGCTCATATGACTTATCAAGATGGTGAAGATGATTTCAATCATGAACAAGACGATCTCATGGAGTATTTTGTGTTCTTTGCTTTGTGTTTTCTATGTTTTTGATTGCTTTGAACTTGTTTTGAATATTAATGAATGAAAGTTTTTGATATAAAAGTCTCTAAAGTCTGATATAGGGCTCCGGCCAGGCTAATATCATGTTGCCTAAGGGTACGCATCTAGAGATATCTGATGCATTGTATTCACCCAGCTCTAAGAGAAGCCTATTGAGCTTTAAAGACATTCGAATGAATGGCTTTTATATTGAGACTAAGAGAGCAGGAAACAAAGAGTTCCTTCAGATCATAGAGATCGGCCAAGGCTATAAGAAAGTCCTAGAGTCTATACATGCGCTCTCTACTGGTCTTTTACTATGCTAAGGTTTGGAATGATAGAGACCAATACTGGGGAGTTCACGAAGTCTTAGAGTCTATACATGCGCTTTCTACTGGGCTTTTACTATGCTAAGGTCGGAATGTTAGAGACCAATGCTGGTGAGTTCACGTCCCAATCATTTAATGATTACTGTATGTCCATGGGAGTAAGTGTGGAACACTCTGTGGCACATGTACATACACAAAACGGCTTGGCCGAATCATTCATAAAATGAATCCAGCTAATAGCTAGAC
>NC_027749.1:48982442-48983145 GCF_000695525.1 Brassica oleracea var. oleracea
CCACGATTATAAAATACCTTGAGCCAACTACGGGTGATTTATTTAAGGCCAGGTATGCTGATTGTCACTTTGATGAATCCGAACATCCAACCTTAGGGGGAGATAGCAGTAAACTGATAAAAGAAATTACATGGAATCAAACATCCTTATCTTGCCAAGATCCTCAGACTCAAGAGTGTGATTTAGAAGTCGAAAAGATTATACATTTACAAAAGCTAGCTAATCAATTGCCAGATTCCTTTGCTGACCCGAAAAAAGTGACTAAGTCATATATACCAGCTGCTAATGCACCAATAAGAATTGATGTTCAAGAGGGACACAATCAAGTTGCTACAGAGTCTAGACAACGTTTGAAACGTGGTAGACCAATAGGTTCCAAAGATAAGAACCCTCGGAAAACTAAGAAAGGTGCAGAGATTGAAACCGAGGTTTTTAAAACCCTAGACATGACCGCGGTCCAAGGTTGGAACCCTAGACATGGTCACGGCCGATCCTACCCGAGATGTGGCCGCGTCCGACCATAAGTCCTTAGACATGGACGACGGTCCTGATGTGCCAAACAATGGGGCTTGGGATGCCAAGCTTCATGGAACTGAAAGTCCTGATAATAATGAGATCTCAATAAACTATGTCTTGTCTGGGATACAATGGAACATAAAGAATGTCGACATTGATGATATATTTGCATGAAATGTAGCACTTA
>NC_027749.1:48983337-48985651 GCF_000695525.1 Brassica oleracea var. oleracea
AGAGAAACGAACATGGTAATGTCGTTAGATATAAAGCACAGCTTGTTGAACAAGGATTCTCACAGAGACCAGGAATCTATTATGAGGAGACATACTCCCCTTTGGTGGATGCTACTACTTTTAGATTCCTGATAAGTCTGGCTATAAGAGAGAAATTAGACTTGCGGTTAATGGATGTTGTAACTGCATACTTATATGGGCCACTGGATAATGAGACATATATGAAAGTACCAGAGGGTATAGAGTTGAAAAACAAATCGAGTACTCGAGAATAACACTGCACAAAGTTGAATAAGTCACTTTATGGATTGAAACAATCAGGCCGAATGTGGTACAATATACTAAGTGAGTACTTAGTGAAAGATGGATACAAGAATGATCCG
Organism: Brassica oleracea var. oleracea; assembly: GCF_000695525.1. Classification (NCBI taxonomy): domain Eukaryota; kingdom Viridiplantae; phylum Streptophyta; class Magnoliopsida; order Brassicales; family Brassicaceae; genus Brassica; species Brassica oleracea. Next base: position 48,983,721 of record NC_027749.1, read on the forward strand.
ATCAGCCCTTGTATCTTTATAAAGAAATTCGGCCAGGGCTTTGTGATCATAGTAGTGTATGTTGATGATTTAAATATCCTAGGAACCTCTGGAGAAATCTCCCAAACAGTTGAATATCTTAAGAAAGAATTCGAGATGAAAGATCTTGGAAAAACAAAGTTTTGTTTGAGATTACAGCTTAAATAAATAAGAGATGGAATCCTTGTGCATCAAATGACATATACAGAAAAAATACTGAAGAGATTAAACATGGCCGAGTCTCACCCCTTATCTAGCCCCATGGTCGTGAGGTCTCTCGGCCTGGACACTGATCCATTCCATCCTAAGATGGACGATGAAGATGTCCTTGGTCCCGAAATTCCATATCTCAGTGCCATACGAGCTTTGATGTATCTGGCTAGTCACACACGACCAGATATATGTTTTGACGTGAATCTATTGTCTAGATTTATCTCTTGTCCAACCCAAAGGCAGTAAGACGGGATTAAACATATTCTTCGTTACCTGCAAGGAACGAAAGACTTGGGTTTATTTTATACTAACCATAACAAAGAAGGATTAGTTGGCATTGCTGATGCAGGTTATCTCTCGGATCCTCACAATGCTCGATCACAAACCGGCTAAGTCTTTACTCATGGTGGTACGGCCATCTCATGGCGTTCCATGAAGCCGACAATCGCGGCCACTTCATCAAACCATTCGAAAATCTTGGCTATTCACGAGGGATTCGGAAATCTTGGCCATTCATGAGGCCAGCCGCGAATGTGTATGGTTAAGGTCCATGACCAACCATATCCGAGACGATTGTGGGATGACCGAAGGCAAGGACGCACCAACCGTGATGTATGAGGACAATGCAGCTTGCATTGCTCAGCTTAAGGATGACTACATTAAAGGAGACCGGACGAAGCACATATTGCCTAAGTTCTTCTTCACGCACGAGCTTCAGAAAGCCGGCGAGGTCCAAGTCGTCCAAGCGCGTTACAGTGACAAATCAGCCGACCTGTTCACCAAATCACTTCCTACCTGCACGTTCAGGAAGCTCACGCATCAGATTGGGATGCGTAGATTGAAAGACCTTCAGTGATGTTCAGGACATGGAGAGTAATACATGTTGTACTCTTTTTCCTTCACCATGGTTTTGTCCCACTGGGTTTTCCTGGTAAGGTTTTAATGAGGCAACATCTAAAGCGTATTACAAACTCTGTTTGGTTATGGCATCCAAGAGAGAGTGTTATAAATCATATTGTGGATGTCCATAACCGGCCCAATGCTAGAGAGAGAGAGACTCGGCCGTGAGGAGAGAGAGAGATAATCGATATCTTGTCTTTTCCTTATTAGATTATGATTTGTACTATTTCCATATTTGTATTTCTTTTCTTTAATCTTTCCATTATTCTATGACGGTGTAATTTCCTATATATAAAAGGCTGCTTATGTTTATGAATAATATAGAAACATAGATTTCATTTTCTAGTTTCACAACATTATCAAAGATGTTGGGAAATGTTGGAGTTTTTTAAAAGTTTTAAAATATTTCCTATAATTTGGATCCTTATATAGATATAAGAATTCGACCGAACATATACAGCCTAATGACTTTTTTTTTGTAACTGATATAGCCTTAATGACTTGCTATATATACTTATATATTATCCTATTACCTTCAACAAATCTAGGAAAGAAACATGCATGTCACGGTTGTATAACGGAGGGGAAATATAAGTTTATCTCATAAATGTTATGAACCAGAGTGTGGATGGCTCATAACCAAGACATTATGATTTGTAATATTTCTATTTATCTATGACGGTGTAATCTCCTATATAAGGAATCTATATGTTATGAATAAAGATAGACTTTTCCAATACTTTTATAACACGTTATCAGCACGAAGATCTAAATCCCTAAGCTAATACCCAAATCGAAAA
>NC_027749.1:48986694-48987757 GCF_000695525.1 Brassica oleracea var. oleracea
AGGTTTGATAAATTCAGATACTAGATAAATTATTTACACATGGTTTATGCTAAATACCAATCAGCCTTGAAACTGATTCATTGAAATTCATGCTTGAAATCTATATTATAGTATTGCTAAAATCAGCCTTGAAACTGATTCATTTGAAATTCATGCTTGAAATCTATACTCTAGTATTGCTAAAATCAGCCTTGAAACTGATTGAGTGATTAATAAATCTTTTTACTAGTCTTACTAAAATCCATTGATTGTTAAACCCTAATTGCATGATTAATTGAATCCGTTTTTGCTAGTCTTGATATACGATAATATTATTAGCACATAGAAATATTATTGCTGAGACTTGCTAGAAATTGACTGATTGATTAAATGCCTTTAAGATTGATAGTTTCATTGTCCTCACAAGATTGAAATACAAATTGATTGTTTTTAAGAGTAACGCCGCATGAAAATTATACATAAATATTGAGTGATATATGATTTGAGATGTCGAAAATCAACCTGGATTTTGCTGCCCTAAATCTCTCTTGAGATAATTATTTACGGTGGGCACTGGATACTGAGTTTATCCTAAAGTCAAAGGACTTGGTGAATGAATCACAAACGGCGATAATGCCAGAAGCAGAAGAGATCTTCTCCGTCGAGGCTGATTTTCCCTGAATTTGGTCTGAGAAGAAGAGATTTTGTGTGAAAGGGAGAGAGAAAGACGAAGAGACAAAGCAAGAGTTGGTTCTTCCGTAGATCACCAAAGAACGGTGTTATTACCAAAAGCCCTATTTGATTGGAGGAATCCCAGAATCCAGGACTATAAGTCCGTGAATGAATCTATTGGATGAGTCTATTGCTAGCTGGGCAAAATAATGGATTACTGATGAGAAACAGTGAATTGAGACCTCCTGGATTAACCCCATTACTTGATACCAATAAGGTCACAGAAAAAAAAGGTCACTACGTCCAGAATGATAGACCACACGGCCATGGCCGTGGAGGGTGGAACGGACGTGGCCATGGCCGTGGAGGGTGGAACGGACGTGGCCATGGCCACTATAACACATTTGGCCGT
>NC_027749.1:48990308-48995144 GCF_000695525.1 Brassica oleracea var. oleracea
ATCAGGGGGAGTAATGTGTGTTGTACTCTTTTTCCTTCACCATAGTTTTGTCTCAGTTGGGTTTTCCTGGTAAGGTTTTAATGAGGCAACATTAAAGCACATTACAAGCTCTAAATGGTTATGGCATCCAAGGGGGAGTGTTATGAACCAGATTGTAGATGGCTCATAACCAAGAGATTATGATTTGTAATCTTTCTATTTATCTATGACTGTGTAATCTCGTATATAAGGAACCTCTATGTTATGAATAAAAATAGACTTTTCTATTACTTTTATAACAATAAATTATATATATCCACATTGAAATATATTATACTAGTGTCGGTCCGCCCTACGGACTTGAACGGGCTTTAAGTTATAACAAATTTATTTTATATTAATTTATGAAGTATTTAAAAATTATTATAGATTTAAAAAATATTATAAAAACAAATAATGAAATAATTATGAGATCATAAGAATAAATATTTTTTTTGAATTAAAATGACAATAACCTTCACTATTCTTTGATAAATAGCATTATATTTAAACATTTATTTTAGTTTGAAATGTTTAGTTTCATAATATATAGTCATCATTATTTATTATTATTAGTAATAAATTTCTCATACTTTTAAACTATTTTATTTTTATTATATATTTTCTAGATTATTTTTTAAGCTTTTTCTGTTGATTTATTGAATTAAATTTGTGTAGCTTAAAATCTCTCCCATTTATTTTACACGTAACTTCTGTTCTACGTATAAAGGTGGGAGATATTTGTCTTGGTGGATTGTCCTGGGAGAAATTTAAAAATTATATGCGATAGGTTCAATTCTCGTAGATACTAATAGTCTCGGCATTTATGCAAGGTTAATGTGATTTTCATGTTAGTTTTCTGCTGAAAAGGAAAGGAATATAGATAAATGCAATTACCATTAGGTCCCATTACTTGGTATGTAAAAGAAATGGGAGAGATTACCACATCAAACAACAAAAAGACGTGCATCTGTTTTAGCAGCGTATCAACAGAGTATATTAATGGTAAATGAATACAAAGCTTTTGATCTCATTAAAGAGCATATACTTTGAATAAACTCTGGATTCTCTTCAGTGCCAGAGAAGATACGGAAGAAAGCAGATCCAAGACGGCGAGCTATGTCCCATGGCGTCCATTCCCGTATCAGTCTGTACATCTCCACATTGATAGCTCCCGGAGGATGACCCTTCAGCCTGTACACACATAAATTCGCCATTAAGTAAGCTACAAAGAGATCATCATATCAGAAAGCGTATTACTGCTCACATCCTTGTACTTTGCCTCTGGTCTAACATCAAGAATCAAAAAGTTGTTCTCTTTCTGTAACCGCAGAGCTTCCTTCACGTCCACGCCTTTCACCTAACATCAAAAAGGTCAATAATCCAAACATTCTCTGTTACAATTTGATCATCGATTATTAGAGTAATTGATCAGACATAATGATGTGCGTGCATACCCTTTTCTCCAAAAGAAACTCTCTCTTCTGTCTCCAATCGACTTCAGCTAATCCCTCCAAGAGACACAACCAGCAAATCAAGGGGTTAATAATCTAATAACAAAGCTTGTGAAAGATACCAGCTTCAAAACCACAGTGGTGGAGTCAATGATAAGAACAGCACAATGAGGTACCTCTAATCATGTTCTTGATGAAATCAAGATGTCCATAAGCATCAATGACAGTGCAATGCTACTTAGTGGGCTCAAACTTCGGGAGAGCAATATCAATGGTGATACCCAACACCCAGACGTACTTGAAGGACCTCTTGTACATCTCAGCAGCTTCCTTGTCGAACCTTTCGATCACACATTTGTTAATACCACCATCTTCACTGCCGCCATTGTTGAACCAATCAAGAATCGCCGAAACCGTGAGATTCTCCGAAGATCTGCCCGACACAGTCAGATCTGATGGAGTCATTATGGCTCTGGCACTGTTTCCTGTAATTCACCATCATTAAAAAGATCAACAGATAAATAAAAATAGAGAGATCATCGAAGTTCACTATAAACATACTATCACAAAATCACAAACGATTTCTAAATAAATCTTTCAGACGATGGTTATCAAGATCTGAATAACAGTTTCATAATGTTTAGTTTAAGAACACTATGAACATGAGTCTAATAACAAAAGAAGACTATGAACATAATCTTAAGAACACTTTGAACATGAGAATCATATACTTGAGGATATCTACAACACCGATTAGAGATTCTAAAATAGTGGAACTCGTTTTCAGGTGTAGGCAAGGATATAAGCTAATATCGCTTGGATCGAGGAACTTTCGAGGAACTTCTTCTTGTGTGATCGGAAAGAGAAGGGAGGATTGGTGAAGTGGATCGTCGGAACAGAGGATTTGTCACATTTCTGCCTTCCAAAATTCCAGAAGCCGCAGTTCGGCGGTGGTGCTGCAGTCATTATCTTTGAAGTCAGCAAGAAGGAGAGAGAAGTTTGCCACTATACTCTGCGAAAGGTTTTGGTGTCAATATGATTGTGAGGAACAAAGTGATGAATTTCATGAAGACTAACTAAGCTATTTATAGCTCCAGAATCACCGACTGGAAGAAAATGGGAGATTCAATGAATGTGATATCGTGGAAGGAGTGGGAGGGGGGGGAGATGGAGTTAATTGAGACCTTAATGACAACAAATCACTTTGAAGGCCGTAATGACACTGAGTCTGTAACGGTTTTGGTTGAGTAGAAGGTTAAACGACGCGAATGGAGAAAGGAAAAAAGAGATTATTCATCATGATTTCAGTCATCCATCTCGAAACACCATTGATGGTGTGAAAGAACGCAGAAGAAGCTTCTTAAGTATCAGATATCGAGAAAGGACAGACACCCTAGATTGCAGTATGTAGACGATGAAGACAAAAGAGCCTTTTGGGCTTTAATTCTTAACATAACCATAAAGCCCACAAACTTTTATTACTTACCGTAAATGGAGCGCTGCGTTCTAGTTAAGTGGACACGTGGCGCGCTCAGAATCACCTACTTAATGACGGGACGCGTCCTGGAGAGAGGAAACACTCTTTTATAATAATAGATTATCGTTTTTTTTTTTTGTTTTTTGTCAAAGAAATCACATTTCATTAAAGAGAATTAAAGTCTGGTTGGTACAAGAGAACCAAAGATATACTTTGCTAAACCATCCTCAAAAAAAAGTTATGAAGAAGCCTAAAAGACACTGACTCCATCCAGTACCATGAGTTTGATATCCGAGACAATGCCGTGAAGATCCAAGAAGCTAGAGCCTCTGCCAATTGCGGTCACCAATTGTTGAGAGTCGGATTTAAAGATCATTTTCGTCAAACCTAGAGACCCTGCATGTTCCATGGTCCCTCTCATTGCTAGCCCCTCTGCTACAAAAGGCAAGATCACAAATGAGATTGCTTTACTATGAGATACAAGTATCTCTCCATTTGCGTGGTAGAAACTCCACGCGATACCAGCTAGAGTGGATCTGATCCTCCAGGCTGCATCAGATCTGAAAATATATTATATTAACGATTGTTTTCTATAATATTTAAATCACTTGGTTAAATCCGTAAAACGTGTTTAAACAATTTTGACCTACTATAGTCACCAAAAATTACTATGACAAAGGAAGAACAGAAAGTTGAAGCAAATCAGAGAGACGACAATAATTAACGCTAAGATGAGACGAACGGTCTCAGGATGGCATCAGAGAGAAGTGAAATCAGATAGACGAACGGTCCCCCGATGGCAACATAGCCAAAGTATTCAAGAAACGGTAACTAACCCCAAAAATACTTTGGCTATGTTTATTTTTCATTTTTTCGAATAAAACTTATATAAAAAAGAAATAATAAAGGGCAATTCTCTCAAATAGTCATTTTTAAGTATTTGTCACAAAAATTGCCTTCAAAAAAAAAAAAGAACAAAATAGCCTTTTTTTTATTTTGAAATTTTTAGTATTTATTTTTTATTTTAAAAATTTGAAACACTATCTCCACAACTCCACCCCTTAACTCTAAACCCTAAGTCTATATTAGATAAACTTAGGATAAAAACACATTTTTAACCTTTAATAAAACTTATTTTAGTCATTTTCTTCATTTAAGGCTATTTTGTGACAAAAAATAAAAAAAAACTATCATAGGAAATTTCTCAATAATAAACCCTTTTGTTATAAATCAATTGGTGGATGTCCATAACCGGCCCGGTCCATAACCGGCCCGGTCAATAACCGGTCCGGTCCATAACCGGCCCATACACTTAGAGAGAGAGACGGCCCAACCCTAGAGGGAGAGACGCGGCCGCGAGACTTGGAGAGGAGAGAGAGGCGGCTACAACTTGCCTATTTCCTAATTCGTTTATGTTTATGATTTGTAATCTTTCCTATTATTTTATTTCCATTTATCTCTCTTGTAACCCCTATATAAAGGGAACACTTATTCATTAATAATATACATATACTTACAGTTCTAAATCCTTAAGTTTACAACACGTTATCAGCACAATAGCCTCTAACATCCTGAGCCTAAAACCAAATCGCTAAAACCCTAAAACCCTAAATGAAAAGGAATCTGCCTCGGAACTTCGAAGATGCCGTTCTCCCAAACCATGAGGACCCAGAAAACGATCAAGGTATCAAATCGAAGCCCTGGACGAGACGAATCAGTCAGTGCAAACCGCTTGTCGATCTGACCAACGACGCGCCCTCACGCACATCACTACAAGAAAACAGGGGGATTCTGATGGCCGAAATGGTCAGAAATTCGTCGGAATAGACCGATTCTGACGAATTTCTGACGAACCAATTCGTCGGGATCTTTTTGTCAGAAAAAAAG
>NC_027749.1:48996842-48998233 GCF_000695525.1 Brassica oleracea var. oleracea
AAACGTTTTATTATACATAGTTTATTACTGGAAACTTGAAAAACGTTTTTAAAAATCAAAAAATCTTTTAAAAATAGTAAAACGTTTTGAATTTTAACAAAAAAAAAAGTAATTCCAAAAAAAATTAAAACAACAATCTTAACTTATATATCCTAAACTATCCATTCAACCCTAAAATTTTCAATCAAACAACCTAAAATCCGAGATCTAACTTCCAAAACCCTAAACAATTGAGATAAAACAAGGTTTGGGATGATTCTTACATGATTTGGGGAAGAGATATGAGGGTGAGAAGAGGATTCGCCGGTGATGGGAGCTCGAGAATGGCCGGAATCGCCGTGAGAGAGAGAGAAATCGCGGAGAGGATTGAGAGTGAGGCGGAAATAACGAAGAAGGAAGAAGGAAGGGTTATTATATTTAACGTTTCCGACGGACACGGGTTCGTCATTATTCCGTCGGTATAATTAAATATATACCAATTGGCGATTCGCGAAAATTTTCACGCGGTTTGGTTCTCCCAGGCAAATTTAAGTTCCGACGGAATTGGTGTCCGTCAGTATATTCCGACGGAATAGTGACGACCTTTTCCGACGGAATTCCGACGACTTAGTGTTTAGGGTGTTGATTTCAAGTTTCTAAATGCAAAATCCAAATCTTTGATAATATATATAGTATTTTGCATAAAGATTTAACAATAAAAATGTTTTATAACACGATTTTACACATCAACATTTTTTGTAGTGTAAGATTAGATGAATATGATTGTATAAGTATATGCGTGTTAAGATGAGATGTTATGAAAACAATGATATTCATACATAAATATTTTAATGAGTTGTTATATTTGAACGGTTGCGATCTAATACTATACTAAACACTTATTATGTGTTATTTTCATAGTTTTGGCATCTAAATTTATAGATTTTTATGTTTGAAATTTTTTAGAAACACATGTCGTCGAGTTTATATTCCGACGAATTACCGACGACATTTCCAAACTTCAATGAAACCCTTGGTCGTCGCTATGTCGTCGGTATGTTGCGAGGGATTTCCGACGGACCAATAAAAAAAAAAAAAAAAACTAATCAGAATCTTCATCAAACTCCCCAACCTCGGCTTCTGGCTCCGAATGTACAACAGCATCAAGTTCAAACACAGTAAAACTCTCAACGAGTTCAACATTTGCCAAATCTTCAACTGTTTGGGTGTTGCTGGTAGACTCTGGTTGCAATGGTTCATCATCATCAGAAGTTCCATCCACTCGTCCTCTTGGGTTGATTTGCGTTACAGTAACCCATGGATCGTCTCTGTACGTCACCCGAGGGTAACTGATGTAGCACACCTATACATATCAATTATACAAGTATTAGTAAAATATATAACATTAATTA
>NC_027749.1:49000783-49003543 GCF_000695525.1 Brassica oleracea var. oleracea
TGTTTTCCTGCATCCAACATGTCAAAAAATCTCCTAGATTCGGGATTTGGTTCTTCCCCTATATAATGATCATGTACCATCTGCGCAGTACCTACACCATAATCTATATCCGTTCTAGATTCTTCTAACCTAATATCAGGCTGAAGTTTACTAACAGGCTGAGGTTCGCTAGTACTACCATATTCATAACCAGTTTCCCCATGAAGGTACCAAACTTCATAATTACGTGAAAACCCTTTCATATACAAATGAGTCCAAACATCAAATTCTTTTATAACCTTATTATTATTGCAAGTAGAGCAGGGACATCTTAACATACCACTTTTTGCATCCGGTTGCTGTTGAACAAGCCTCATGAATTCTCCAATCCCTTGAACGTATTCTTTCGTAAGCAAATTGGTGTTGGGATCCAAATGAGGTTTATCCATCCACGAACGATAATAAACTTCTGAAGACATGATTTTCACGGAATTGTTATGACTAAAGAGAATGAAGAGAGAATGAAGTGTGAATGAGTTAAATGAGGAGGGGTTGTATTTATAGGAAATTGCTCACGGCCATCCGACGAAATTCAGACGGATGTAAAGCAGTCCGTCGGAATACCGTCGGTATTTTCCAATCTCAAACGGCTATACAACGGTCATATATATTTGTCGGCAACGGTCACATGGTTCGTCGGAAATTCGTCGGAAAATTCCAACGGAATACCGACGACGGTAACGGTTATATCTGTTAATCGGAATGTCGTCGGAAGTTCGTCGGTATATTCCGACGAATTTCTGACGACTACAATGGTTACATATTTTATCGGAATGTCGTCGAAAAGTCATCGGAAAATTCCGACGACTTCAATTTTTTGGTTTTCGTCGGAAATTGGTCGAAAATCCGTCACAAACGTCCGACGGCATTGAAGTCCGTCGGAACCTCCGTCGGAATTCGGCGTGTTTTCTTGTAGTGCATATACAGTGCGGGCCGATTTGCTTTGGAACCCTAATCCAAACCCGACGGTACCGACGAACCCTAATCCGTTCGCGACTCCTTTTCAGCTCGTGTCCACCTGATCAGATCCAGCCCCAAGGCGTTCCTGATCCTAGACGAACTCAACTCCATTCTACATCAAGGACAGCTCGCGGTCCGATAGAAGCAGCTCGCGTCTCCAACCTCAATTCATTCGCGTTCCAGGCCAGCTCGCATCCCAGCCAGCTCGCGTCTCGATCGTCTCTAAGCTCGAGGCTCATTCTTGGTGGTCCGGTTTCTACAAACAACTAAACTAAAGGTATTTCGAATTCTAAGAACATAATGAATCGAATTTGGTTGATTGTAAAGAATGAAACCCTAAAATATAATCTCTAAGATGAAAGCCATAGGATAATAGATCAATCCCTAAGCGAGTAAATCGAAGCTCTATAAGTTCGATCCCCAAACCCTAAAAATCGAGATTGATCCATTGATCAATTAAAATCAGAACCTTAAAGGTTTTGAATCTCAAAACAAATCCCTTTGATCTAAGATCATATTTTTGAACTCCCTAGACCCTAATTCGAAAACTATTGATTAATTAAAACTGATTGATTGATTGATTGAGATTGAATGTGATCATCCTGAAATTGAAATTGTTTGTTAATAAAATCGAAACCCTAAAACCCTAATTCTGAAAATCGATTTTGATTGTTCGAAATTGAACATTGATTGGTTGATTTGATCACCTAGAACATTTATTAGGATTGTTCAAACTCGAATCTGATTGTTTGGCTTGTTTAAACTAAAACCCTAATGACCTAGTTTAGATTATTTTAAAATCAAAATCTGAAACTACATATTAGGTTAAACTGTTCTAGACTTGATCATACTCGTGGCCGTATGGCCATGTTGCATTCATACCATAACTTAATCACATTGATTGATTACAATTACACTTAGAACTTATTCTAGGAATGGTGTTGAATTGAATCAAATAGCCGTGTGGCTTGATCTTTGCTTGTTTTGATTGCATCATGAACTGATAGAAACAAACCATGTTAGGATTGCAATTACACGACAAACTAAGTTCATAAAAACGAACTAGTTTGCATCCATGGCCGGGCGGCTTGCTCATTGGCCGTGAGGCATAGATCTTGGCTTTGAAGGCTTGTTTGATTGTTTGAACATAAAACCTTAATCGTTTAAACATTAAAAACTATTCCTAAAATATCTAAAAATATTAATCTATAACTTCAGATGTCGAAAATCAACAACCTTGATTTCGCTGCCCTGAAATCCAAGGGACTCGGTGAGTGTATCACCGAGAACAATAATGCCAATGAAAAGGATCGTTACAGAGCCATCTTGATCATTCGTCATCATCTAGCTGAGAGTCTCAAGGATCAATACCTAACCATTGAGAATCCACTAGATCTTTGGAATGAATTGAAATCGAGATATGATCACCAGAGAACGGTGATCTTACCAAAAGCTCGGTTTGATTGGACGAATCTGAGGATCCAAGACTATAAGTCTGTGGACGAATATAATTCTGCACTTTTTAAGATTGTTTCTAAAATGAAACTGTGTGGTGAAAGTATTACGGAACAGGATATGCTTGAGAAAACTTTTTCCACTTTCCATGCTAGCAATGTGTTGTTACAACAACAGTACCGAGAGAAAGGTTTCAAAACCTTGGCTAATATTATTTCTTGTCTCTTGCTCGCTGAGCAAAACAATGAATTACTAATGAAAAACAGTCAGATGAGACCAATTGGATCAGCTCCACTACCTGATGCA
>NC_027749.1:49004872-49017671 GCF_000695525.1 Brassica oleracea var. oleracea
GAGAAACAGAATGGCATCGACCATCATTGTCTTGGCAAGATCCTCGGCTTAAATAATGTGAAATAGACGTCCAAAGATTATACATTTACAAAGCTAGCTAATCAAATGCCAGACACATTTCCTGACCCGAAAAAGAATAACTAAGTCATATATAAACCATCTTGTAAAGCACCAACCAAATTGATGTCCAAGAGAGACACAGTCAAGTTGCTACATAGTCTATACAAGATAGACCAATAAGTTCCAAAAGATAAGAATCCTCGGAAACAAAAAAGAAAGGTGCATAGAATGATAAAACAAATCCGAGGTCAAGGAAACCATCCTAGACATAGAGATAAGGCCGGCCAGCTCTAAGGTACAGGTACCAAACAATGTAGCTTGGGACGCCAAGCTGCAAAGTATTAAATGTCCTGATAATAATGAATCTCAATCTATTATATCATGTCTGGAACATAATGGAACACAATAAGAAATGTCGACATAAGATGATACAAGGTAGCACTTAAATTTATGAATATAAGCGAGGATCATGAACCCACGTCAATATAAGAGTGCGCACTCGTAGAACAGATTGAATGGAAACGTGGGGTTAAATAGTTTAAAGAAGAAAGGTGTATTTGGCCATATGATTAAGACACCATATGATGTTAAAACCAGTGGATATAAATGGGTCTTGTGAGGAATAGAAATCGTGAGATATAAAGCTAATGTTGCACAAGGATTCTCACAAAGACCAGTAATAGATTATGAGGAGATATACTCCCATGTGGTGGATGCAACTACTTTTAAGATTTCTCATAAGTCTGGTTATATAAGAGAGAAAATTAGACTTGCAGCAAACTGATGTAGTGACTGCATATTTATATAGTCTACTGGATAATGAAAGTACTAGAGGGTATTGAGCTGAATGTACAGCAAGTTCTCGAGAACAGTATTGATAATCATCGAAATATATGATCTGAATATCCTAGGAACCTCTGGATACAATTTCCCAAACGGTTGAATACCTTAAGAAAGAATTCGAGATGAAAGATCTCGGGAAAACAAAATTCTGTTTGGGATTACAACTTGAGTACATAAATGATGGGATCCTTGTGCATCAGATGGCATACACTGAAAAGGTACTCAAGAGCCATATCATGGTGTTCCATGAAACAAACCATCACGGCCACTTCATCTAATCACTCGGAAATCTTTGCCATACATGAGGCCAGCCGCGAGTGTGATTGGTTGAGGTCGATGACCCAACACGTCCGAGCTGATTGCGGGATGGCCGAGTGCATAAAGCCAACTGTGATGTATGAGGACAATGCTGCGTGCATTGCTCAGCTCAAGGACGGTTACATAAAAGGTGATAGGACGAAGCACATATTGCCTAAGTTCTTCTTTACTCACGAGCTTCAGAAAGCCGGTGAGGTCCAGGTCGTCCAAGTACGATCCAGTGACAATTCAGCTGACCTATTCACCAAGGCACTTCTTACATGCACGTTCTGGAAGCTCACGCATCAGATTGGGATGCGTAGGCTGAAAGACCTCCACTGAGGTTCACATCAGGGGGAGTAGTGCGTGTTGTACTCTTTTTCCTTCATCATGGTTTTGTCCCACTGGGTTTTCCTGATAAGGTTTTAATGAGGAAACATTAAGCGTATTACAATCTCTGTATGGTTATGGAATCCAAGGGGGAGTGTTATAAATCAATTGGTGGATGTCCATAACCGGCCCGGTCCATAACCGGTCCATATACTTAGAGAGAGAGACGGCCCAACCCTAGAGAGAGAGAGGCGGCCGCGAGACTTGGAGAGGAGATAAAGGCGGCTACAACTTGTCTATTTTCTAATTTGTTTATGTTTATGATTTGTAATCTTTCCTATTATTGTATTTCCATTTATCTCTCTTGTAACCTCTATATAAAGGGAACAATTATTCATTAATAATATACAGATACTTACGGTTCTAAATCCTTAAGTTTACAACGCCTTTATATATACTGAGCAGTATTAATTATATGTTTAAAATTATATATAAAGGCCCCCAAATTATTAAACTTGCCTTAGGTCTTTATGAACGTTCCCACGGCAGGTGATATTGATATTACCTTTGACATTGAGTGGATCATGCAATTATTTAAGTAATCTTCGGTAAGACCATAAAAAAAATCATAGTTTGAACATTTTCCACCCACTACATTTAGATCTTCCACAAATTCATACATATATTGTTTAATAAGATTTGTGGTACTTGGAAAAACATAAAAACTACAATAACCAAATCGAAACAGATCTTTTGCACACCCATTGTTACAAAATCTTTAAGAAAATTCTTTCCGCTTAAACAGTATGATACATACAACCTTGTGAATAAAGAGACGTTTACTGGGGTCTGTAATAAGACAAGTTGTTATATGTTTGTGCTGTAATGTAATAGATATCTCTGATATTCGTTTTTTTTTTTTGGAGCAACTCTCTGATATTCGTTTAAACATAGCATTTTCAATGAAAACTTACTATTACAAAAATAAGTACACTGAAAAAAACAAAATCGTTAATGCACACGTTTCTTTTTATTATTGACGGTCTAAACATTTTGAATCAATTAGATAAAAAGAACAATACGGTAGAAAGGAAAAATCATAACAAAAACATTTTTGGACATATAACAAAAACTTATATGCAACAATCGCAACGTATATGTAATCCTAATCAATAAGAAAAATTTGCAAAGAGACAAGAGACAAGGGCAGCCACCACAGCTACGGCCGAATTCGGGAGAGAAGCAGCGTGGCTAGGAGATGGACCGGGGACTCCGGCGGCAGGAATCGTAGTAGTGGACGGAGGAGAAGAGGGGGAGGACGAATCCGAGGAGATTGGTGGATCAGAGAGTGGCCTGGAGGAGGTGGGGTTAATGACGTTGAGGTCGAGCTTCTGACCGGCCTGACAATGGCCAGGAACGCCACAGAAGAAGAAATGGTGGCCGTGATTGGTGAGTGTGACTGAGTCATTGCCAGTGGTGAAGGTGGAGATTGGGTTTGAGTTGTTGCAGCTTCTGTACATTGTGTGTGTCACTCTCATAACGTTGTGGAATTGTGGGTTGTATTCGAACACTGTCATAATCAAAAAGATTAGTTTCAGTTCACTCAATTTGCCTAAAAGTTAACAACACTTTATATGGGGTAAATACCATGAAACTAAAAAGATCATATTATTTTTTTATGTTTATCCATTCTATTTGACTGCTATACTATACTGTATTCTACTCTCTTTTTCTTTCTCATATTTTCACAAGGATGATGTATCGGCTAAGAGCAGTTTAAAGAAAGATTAGGTTGGCTTAGACTAAAATAATTTCCACTACTAATATGATATATAACGTTTATATATATATATATATATATTTTATTATCAATCATAAGTTAAGAATATGTATTTTTAAAAATCAGTTCTAAACTTAATAAGCATTCATACTTTGAGCAGATGTAAAAATATAACAATTTATTCCTTTTTATATTGAAATAAAACGAAAAGTCATAATGATTAGGGCGTGAGTGGTACTATTACTTTCCACCTAAAGCTGACGCACTTACGCATTAAGGACCCATTTTCCGCCAGTCTCAGAATAATTACGTTTAGAATGAAGATCTGTTCATCTTAATGTGTAATTAAATTGTTAAGAAAATTAAGGAACTCACAGACGGTATCACCAATGTGGAAAGTTTTGGTTGAGGCCCATAGCTTATAATCCACGTTGGCTATGGTTGTCCAGCCTGCTGAGTCGCCGACTTTGTACACCGCCGCTTCACTAAGCCTTAGGATCACCATTATACATGCCAAACCCACCACTATCCTCGCCGCCATTATTTTCACTCTTCTGCTTCGATCCTGGTAGAGAGCTCCACAAGGTTTTCTCCTTAAATTTATCCTTTTTCTTGCTGTGTATACAATGAGGTATGAACTAGTGGTGTGTATGTATGGGGTGGCCACTTTTTTTTGTTAGTTGGCTAATTTGGAGAAAGGAGTGACTGAAAAGCAAAATACCGACAAGGATTGCTTACTTTACTTGTTTATCTGGTGATTTAATTTCTAATACTGGCTTGAAACTACCCAAAGACTATATATAACTTAAATGTATTTATTTTTGTGCACTAGTTAGGTTTGTAGTCTCACATAGTAAATCAATACACTCATTATCAAATGATTTGAAGTTGGAAACATATGAATCTTGACACAATATTAGATCCTGAAGAAAGCAATTAATCTGACCCAAAATTAATTTTATACCAGAATTTTATGTACAGAAATGATTTATAAGGACCACTATTTGTAAGAATGATAATAGAAACCCTCACATCAACTATGAATTGGGACTTGATCTAATGTATAAAGACTAATATTCATTTATTTATGTATTATTAATTGGTATTAGAGTTTTTTTCACTTGTGAAAACTTAAAATGGATAATTTAGTACGAAATACTGGAAGTCTTCCTTCTGCACTAAAGCCTACTCCACAGGTTTGATTAGTTAAGCTATTCTAGAAATTTTTATTTTCTAGTTTATTTGTTATAAACAGAATTGGAAATTTTGTTAGTTTTCAAATTAAAGAGTTAAAACACACACACACACAACCATAATTTATAAAATTTATATTTGTTAGTTATATAAGTTGTAAAGTAAGTATCACATGCTTTAAACTTTTAAAGTTTGGAAGTCTTGTAAGGAAAGAATGCTAAGTTGGTTGGTTGACTAATTTGAATCATCTTTTAATAATTCTACTTCCCAATTACTCTTCCTCCTACATCTTGGTAACCATATTTCTTTACTAGTTTAATTCATATGAAAAAAACACTTCTTTGTTGTTGTCAAAGTTCTTGTAGCAAAATTTCTGGTAATTTTATCACTGCAGCTACTGAGATACTAAGAAAAATCTTTTAACGTCCATAGTAGGCCCATACCAAACCTACTTTCAGCCCATTAACATAGCCTTCTACTTATACATAATCAACAATGCATATTTAGACTTTGAAATATACATTGTCACGCTCATATAAAAATAACAAACATTCGTTGCATGACATTAAGTACTTAACGGTCAGGGAACCGAGTTGTCTGTTTGCTTAATGATTCCTCACACGCCAAATGGCTCCAACTACTGTTTGTGTGACTGGTTTAGTTTAAAAGACTGGTCCAACGGTTTACAAACCAAACCGGGAGCTTATGATTAAAGTAAAATGCATATAATAGATAAGATAAGAGTCATCCGATCCTATGACAAAAGAGTTATTCATCTCGTAGCGGGGAAGAATTTGATCGTTGTCTACGTCTCCTACTGTCTCAATGTTAGATTCATTTTGTGGTTTCTTAGATATTTACTTGGTTCCCTTAAGAGTCCAGGACTCTCGCTTTCTTCGGGAAAAATGTCAATTTCGACCCTAACAATTTCAGTCGTACCAAATACGATCCAAACAATTGATTAGTGCCTAATACAAACTCAACTCAATTATAATTCAAAAAACTTCTTAAGACGTGCATAAATCTACACTAACTCTAACAAAAGCTAGTTAATTGTTAACAAGATAAACTGACGTCGTTTCGATATACGAGGAAAAGTGTCAATTTCGACCCCAACAATTTCAGTCGTGCCTAATAGGGCCCAAACAAATTGTCAGTGCCAAAAAACGACCTCAACTCAATTATAATTTAAGAAAAATTACTCAAACTTTTAAAAATGTGCCTAAATCTAAATTGACTCTAACTGAAGTGAGTCAACCGTTAACAGGATAAGACTAACGTCGTTTTGATATATATATATATATATATATATATATATATATATATATATTTAAAAATATGTTCATTCTTGGACTCAAACCCGTGTCGAGATATCCTTTTAAAGAGACACACTAACAACTAGACTAACGTAACTTTTTGAAATATTATTTCAAATTGAAATTCTCCATTATATAAACTACTATTCTTCTTCATCATCCAATTTAAATCTTTGGTGATTGCTTTTTTATATTTTAGTTATTGTTTAATATGCCTAATATTTTGTACAAGATATCTTAGTGAAAGAAAGGTAAAAAGCCTCTTAACATTTTTGAACAAAATATCAAAAATATATAATATTAACTTTAAAAATAAAACATTTTCCAGTTAAGTTTAAAAATTAAAAATAACTTATATAAGAAAATTTTATAAATAAATTCAAAATTTTAAGTATATTTAAGATCGTATAATAATAAATATTTTATTATTTATATTTAAGTAAGATATACGTTTATTAAAGATATGATAAATAAAAAACATGTTAATGTATTTATATAAATCAGAAAAAATAATCACCAAAATTTTAAATTGGATAAGATGAAGAAGGATAGTAGTTTATATAATTTCAAATTTGTAATAATATATCAAAAAGTTACTTTTATCTAGTTGTTAGTGTGCCTCTTTAAAAGGGTATTACAGCACGGTTTGAGTTCCATAATGAACATATATATATTTTAAATATATATATATATATATCAAAACGACATCGTCTTATCTTATTAACGGTTGACTAATTTCTGTTAGAGTCAATGTAAATTTATGCACGTTTTAAAAAGTTCAGGTAGTTTTTCTTAAATTATAATTAAGTTGATGTCGGTTTTGGCACTGACAATTTTTCGGGTGCTATTTGGTACAATTGAGAGTGTTGGGGTCGAAATTTGCACTTTTTCGTATATCAAAACGACGTTGTTTTATCTTGTTAACGATTGGCTAACTTCTGTTAGAGTCAAGGTAGATTTAAGCATGATTTAAGAAGTTTGAGTAGTTTTTTTGAATTATAATCGAGTTGATGTTCTATTTGGCAGTGATCAATTGGACGACCTAAATTGTTGTGTCGAAATTGACACCTTTGCCCCGCTTCTTGTTTATGAGATTGAGAAGCTCAGCCCAAAAGGCCATTAACTTTATATATTATTTATGTTAAAAGCCCATAAACAGTGTAGTAAATTTTTTCTAACAAATTAAGACTTAACGAAGCCCATAACCAGTCTAGTAATTTTCTAACCAATTAAGACCTAACCAGCTTATACACATAAGTATAGTTCTCAAAGTCAAATTCTTTAATTTTGAACAAACACTATACAATTTTTTTTTTTTTTTGAAAAAAGGGCATTCTAACAAACACTATATACAAACACACATTCGCATAACTTCTACTTTGATAAGCTGAAACCACCAAAAAATGATTCTGCTAATGAAACGTATACTATCTGAATTTAAATCTACACTTACAAACACACATTTCTATTTCTTTGCAACTATTTTCGGAAAAGTATATTAAAAACGAATCGTATTACTAGGGAAATTGGTGTACTTTACGTACTTTCTAAGAAAAGAATGGCTTAACACAAAAATCTACGAGAAATACCCTTGGATATCATTAAAAAAATTGAGAAAATTGCTAAAACGGAACAAAAAAATAACATAGTTGTCTCTATTGTATAAAACCATCACTAAGTTGCCCCTATAGTATAATATTTTTCATAATCCCAAAACTAACATTTCCTTAATCAAATTAAACATAAATGAAAACTATTTTTAAAAAGTTTATTGAAAAAAAAAAAAGTAATACCATAATGTTTTACAAAGAAAAAAAAATGTAAAAATAATTCAAAAAAAAAAAGAATACATGACACAGATCAAAAATATTTCGTAACCTAATTGCATTTGGTTTCTAAAATACTCTGAAACTATTCTTTTAAAATCCTCTAAAGTAGAACTTGATTCCAATAACAGTAGCCTACCCCATTTATCATCAGCCAAAAAAACCCATCATGTGCTTACACTAAATTCCCAAACACCACATATTGTATAGATATGCATCATAGAGCAAGAGTTTTTGAAAATCACAAGATAAACTATGGAGAAATCATAGATTGATGAAGAAGAAAAGCCAAAATCGTTTTTTTTTTATATTTTGACAAAGAAAGTCGACTGGGACACGTTTTAGGAAATTAGAATATTTTTAGAATATTTTCATAACTGAAACTTCCTTAATTTTCGGAAAAACTGGTTTTTTATCCGTAGAATGCACCTTCTACACTGTGTAGAACGATGACAAAAAATTATGAATACAATTTCTATTTTTTGTAGACGTTCGTGTTAAGTTTAGATTTCGCATACCCGAAATTTTAGAATACTTCATAAAAGTAGAAACTGCATTCAAAAGAAAAGTAGCGATCTTTACAATTAGTAGAATTCACATTTTCCATATTTAGAATTTTAATCATTTTTGGATTGTTTCTTCTAAAAAAGGTAGATGGACTTGTTTATTCTGGAATTTGTTTTCTACTAACTCATTTTCCGTAGAAGACGAATTCTACTTTTAGTGGAACGTAATTTTAAAATTTTATTAATCAAGTTTTTTAACCAAACAAAATATGTGTTTGTGTATATAGGTGTTTTATTAATTGTTTATATTTTTTAAAAAAAATTTGGATTCATAAAACTATTTATTTCATTAAATTTCAGAAATAGAAAGGATAAAAGGGGGAATAAATAGACATATATGGTTTTATACCATAGGGACAACTATGTTGTTTTTTTGTTCCGTTTTGGCAATTTTTCTAAAAAAGTTTTGGTCACAAAAATAGACCATAATGAGGAAAATGACCAAATGTTTCATTAAAGTGGTAAATATACATTTATACCCATAGAGTTAACTAATTCAAACCTTAGGGTTTAGAGTTAAGGGACGGAAATTTGGGATTGAAGTTTAAAATTTTATAAAATAAAAAATAATTATTAAAAATTGAAAGTAAAAATTTTAAAAATAGTTTCAAAAACTATTTTCGAATTACAAAAAGAAAATTTGAAAAAAAAATAAAAAAAAAACTTTCGAAAAAGAAATTCAAAAAAAAAATTTTAAAAAAAGTTCGAATTTGAAAACATATAATCTAAAACTATAAAAAAAATTATATTTATTTTATATATATATTTTAAATATTTTTTTACATCTAGGGTATTAGTATCATTTTACCTATTAAATGAAACATTTTAGTCATTTTTCTCCTTGTGGTCTATTTTTGTGACTAAAACTTGAAAATAGTGTATTTAGGAGAATTGCTCAAAATCTATTCTCTCCGTTTTTTATTTTATTTTAATTATCATGGCCACATCGGACTGAAAAAAAAAATCAATGGAAAGCAATGTTTTTAAAACCGGACATTGGAAAGCACATTTAAACATTTCTGGTCCGATGTTTTAAAAAAATCAATGGTTCAGACCGGACGAACCACAAAAAAAATCAATGGAAAGCAATTTTTTAACCAGAAATGTTTTGGGTCCTAGGTCATTGTGGTTCGTCCGGTCTGAACCGGGTTCGTTCGGGTTTACTTAGATTAAACTATATTTATTAATATTTTATAAATAATATGCATATTTTTTAAAAAAAAATAGATCATATCAAATAAAATGTTTACATAGCCGTAATGTGTAGAAAACTTTAAAATCTAAAATCAATATCAAAAGCACATTTAAACTTTATTCGCAGATCTTATCACTCTAAATCTTTATCACCTTTAAAAAATATATATATACATATTAGGTAAAAGTTACATTTTGAAATACAAATTTCTTAAATATTTCAATTAGTTAAAGTCTTCAAAACAAGTGAATAAGTGATCATGAAATAAAAATTTAAGCAAGGTGAGAAGTAGACAAAAACAATATCTTAACGTGAATATTAAACTTTATGAATCTTGTAATTTATAGGTTATAGAAACGACAAAAGAAAAAGACGAGAGACGATACTTTATTAATCTTTGATAAATCTTATTTTTACTTAAAAAGAAGAAAAATTAATTGTTTCATTAACAAAAGTTTTGCATATATACGAACCGGAGTTTGGACGGTTCATTGGGTCGTCGGTTCCCGGGTTTTTGACGGTTCGATAGGGATTTTTAACTGGTTCGATTTTAGTGGGTTTTAGCACTAATCCAACCCGGATTATTTTTGGTTCATGGTACAACCCGGACAGTCAAAAAACACTGATGGAAAGTTATAAGAAAAAGAAGATATTTTCTAGATATGTTTTTGGTGTTAGATAATGATCATCCATCTCATGAAGACATCTGTCTCCTGACTAATATTGTATTTGTCATTGTCACTAGTACACATGTCATTCTGTGTATATTGTTTCATCTCCTATAAATAGGGAGCGTGTAGACTGAAAATAAGAATTAGTTTTGTACAACATCTCTCTCGTATTACACACACACGAACCTCACTCCCACTCATTTCTCTCTCACTCTCACGTCCCATCTCATCTCTCTTTTATTTCTATAAAAGATAATATATAATACCAAATATAAAATCATCTCCCACCTTTTATTATACAACACGTTATCAGCACGAGGCTCTGACCAACTGAGGCTTATCAATCCGAAAGTTCTTAAACCAGTCGAGGTAATGTTTAAATTTATGTATTTCAATATACTTAATTTATTTAAATTTTATTATTATTTCGGAGTTAGAGGCTGGACCTTCTCCGTTTATTTTTCGGGATGATAGGCGCTGCCTTCCCCGACTGATCGTTATGATAGGCTATGCCTTCACGATCAGAGAAACACGTGGCAGACGTTGCCTCCGTGAATAAAAAAGGTCAAAAATGGTAGACTAAGTCTCCTCGGACCTTGAAATAAGTAAAAGTCAAAATGGTAGACCATGTCTCCTCGGACTTTGAAAAATGATCAATATGGTAGCCTAAGACTCCTTGGATCATGTGGTAGGCTAAACCTCCCGATTTTATTTATGCTATTTAAATTCCCGCAATTTAAATTTATGCCTTTAGTTTCTGCATTTATGCCTTTAGTTTCTGCATTTCAATTTCCGTCTATATATTATTATTCTATGAATTCGGTTATCATATAAAATTTGACAAAGCTCAAAATAAATGCCCTTGATATTACGGGAAATAATTATAAGACTTGGACAGTGGTTGCAAAGATGCACCTGAAAAAAATGAGCTTTGAGAAATCATTGAAACTATATCGGATGAGAAAAAGATAAAGCCATGATAATTTACACCACTTTAATGACGGTTTATAAAATGAGGTGTATCATGAGAAAGATCTAGAAGATCTTTGAATAATCAAATCCTTGAAAGAAAGGATTCACCAAATTGTTGGAGTTGATGTAAATCCTCCGTGAGAATTGAAAAGTAAAGAAACTCATGATACTAAACCATCAAATCGGTTCTTCTTGAAAAGGACAAAGGTGTGGATGCGGTTGAAACCGCTATCGTGGTCGTGGAAGAGGACGAGGAAGAAGATTCCATCCTTATGAGAATAATGGAAACTTCCACGAAAAATGAAAGTGGTCGGGTGATAAAAGGCAAACAGAAAAGGTTTGTTATAGATACGGCCATAAAGAAAATTGGCTACGTAGTTTTCATACGCCAAATATTTAGCCGATCTATATCGAGAATCAAAAAGAAAAAGAGAAATGAAGTATATTAAACTTCGTCTCTTATGAGCCCGAACCATTTTTCATAGCTTTTATACTCATCTTGATGCTTCAGATTTTCTGGTTGGTCCAGAAAATGAAAATAAAATATCGATGTGATATGAGAATTATTTTCCTGAACTAGATTGTGAGATTCAGGATAGAGAAAAATATACCTGACAGGTATTGGGTCATCGTCATAACTACTAAAGGTAACAAATATCTTTCCTCTTTCAAATTAAATAAGTATAGAATCTAGTAATATAAACATATTATTGGCTCTAGAGGAGCTTATGATGAAAAGACATGCATAAGAAAAAGATGGAAAAATTATAAACCTAAAGTTGACTGATATATAGCCATCTCCAATAATGTTATCGACATTAATGTGAAATGTTGAAAAACCAGAAGTTTTTCACATATAGCATGTCAAGAAAATAAAGGAAACCATCATTGGTGATGAATCATCAAACAAGTTCACAATATGTGATTTCTTTAAGCAGACCCCAAATTAAGATCTCACTCTAAAGGATTTGAAACATAATTCATCCCAAATGGGAAAATTGAATATATTATTGGTTCTAGAGTGGGATTCAGTACGAGATTTTAGACATGGAGTGTCATCATCTCGAGGGGGAGAATTAAAGAATCCTAGTGAGTGGAACATTAAAAATTATGTTCGCACTTGAAAAATAACTTGATAAAGTAAATTCAAGTAAGATGATCCCCATGATCGGGTGTAAACATGCACAACTGCATGTAATAAAGACATATACAATCCATAGGATAAAGTATATGGATACTTAAAAATATGCTCGCAAGTTTGCTAGAAGCATATGATAAGCCGATGGAATGAGATATGTGAAATGGATTACAATGAAAAGTAGGATAATCCATTTACAAAATGCCTGCCAGACATTTTGATGAAATAATGAAATCTCATATTCCAGCTGAAAATGCTCCAATAAGAAAATATGTCCTAAAAAGACGATATATGAGTCTATAACACGCTGGAGACGTGATAGACCAATTTGGTTCCAAAGAGTCCTCGAAAAGGAGCAAAAATATAAATAGAGGATGAATCTCATGATGAGACCGTTGATATGGTTAATATAATAGTCAGGTACCTGGGTAAATCATTAATAATGATAAAGAGATCTCGATTAACCATATCAGTACGGATAAAAAAATGGAACCAAAGAGAAAATAGATTGTCGACGATAAAATGAAAAAGCGCTATATAAATAAGGATTATGAATCTACCTCTATTGTATGAGGGTAGAGTGAATTGATTGGCCATCAATTAGATATAGC
>NC_027749.1:49017839-49018600 GCF_000695525.1 Brassica oleracea var. oleracea
AAATGACTTGAGTTGCATCTTGATATTTAGTAGTCCCTGGAGAGTTAAAGATGCTCTCGGGAATGTATCAACTCTGGAAGAGTTAGAACAAGCCGTATATCAGGTATCTTGAACCGGTAACTGGTGATATGTTTACGGCACGATTTGCCGATTGCCATTTTAATGAGGATGAATTTGTAGCGTTAGGGGGAGGAATTTGAGAAGTTCCTAAAGAGATTACATGGTGAACATAGTCGTTGTTACACCTTGACTCCCCTATGAATTAATGAGAGCTGGAAATTCAGAAAATTGTGCATTTGCATAATTTGACAAACCAGTTACCAAAGGTGTTCACAGATAAGACATGATATACCCACTGAAAATGTTCCATCAAGAGTTGATGTTCCTAAAGAACAAACTAATGGTAGCAAAATGAATGAGCCTAGGGTTCAGTTAAAGAGGGGGAGACTAGGGGGTTCTAGAGATAAAAATCTCTGAAAGAAATTGGTTGAAAAAAGTTGCAAGGTTCCTGAAGAACCTGATACTGAAAAATGTCTGAAAGAAGACATAAGTGGAAAGGTTCAAAGAGAACCTGATACTGAAAGATGTCTGAAAGAAGGCATAAATGGTAAGGTTCCAGAAGAACCTGATATTATAAGATGTCTGAAAGAAGGCATAAGTGGAAAGGTTCTTGAAGAACCTGATACTGAAAAATGTCTGAAATAAGGCATAAGTGAAAATGGTCAAGATGAACCAAATAAAGATGATCCAGATGACGAAAA
>NC_027749.1:49019731-49052140 GCF_000695525.1 Brassica oleracea var. oleracea
TATTCTAGAAAACCCGAGTTTGGTATGGTTTTGCAGATACATGCTATTTATAAAGTCGAACACAAACTGGATATAGTTTTACAATTGGTGAAACCGCGATTACATAGCGTTTCGAGAAACGATCCTAGGTTTCGACTTCTTCAAAGCATGTCGAGAATATGTGTGGCTTCGGTCAATAAGTCACCACATATAAGAATTAAGCGGAATAGTCAACGAGAAAGAGCCGACAAAAACATTTAAAGATAATTCGGCTTGTGTCGCTCAACTCAAATAAGGTTACATTAAGAGTGACAGAACGAAGCATATCCCTCCAAGATTCTTCTTGTACATAAGGGAGCTCGAGAAAAATAAAAAGGCGGACATCGAATATGTACGGTTATGCGACAATCCGACAGACTTGTTTACAAAGGTTCTTCCTACTACAACATTCTGAAAACACGTGTATGGTATCGGAATGCGGCATTTGCGTGATCTGTAAAGAGAAAGCTATGCCCACTATTTACGGCAGTGTACTCTTTTTCCCTCGTCATGGTTTTTATCCCAATGAATTTTTTCATGATTAGGTTTTTAACGAGGCATTACGTAATATGAAATAGATAATCAAGGGGGAGTGTTAGATAATAATCATCCATCTCATGAAGACATCTGTCTCATGACTAATATTGTATTTGTCATTGTCACTAGTACACAAGTCATTCTGTGTATATATTGTTTCATCTCCTATAAATAGGGAGCGTATAGACTGAAAATAAGAATTAGTTTTCTACAACATCTCTCTCGTATTACACACACACGAACCTCTCTCCCACTCATTTTTCTCTCACTCTCAAGTCCCATCTCATCTCTCTTTTATTTCTATAAAAGATAATATATAATACCAAATATAAAATCATCTCCCACCAACAAGCACAAAGACTAGGAGAGAGATGCTCTCTCCTATGTCGCCTCGATCTCTGTCGCCGCAGGAAATTCCATCCATCCTCTGATCTTGACGTCTCCACAAGCCAAGAAGCTTTGATAGACGCACGTCTTCGCCTGCGCTTCGGTACGAGGAGAGCCGGTTCAGGCTCAGCTGATCGGCGAGGACGATTATGTTGGCGAGTCCTAAGGCTATCATGAAGCCGTCGTCGAGGGAGAGATTAGAAGCGGAATCGCAGGGAGGGAGGAGGAAAGAGCGGAGACGGCTGAGGAATTCGGCGAGGAGAGAGAGGAGCATGAGAGGGAGTGAATCGGAAGAGACGTCGCTGAGCTGACCTTGTAGCCCCATCTTCTTTTCTTCTTCGTATCATTTGCTTAGCTCATTTCCAGTATATATATATAGCTTTCTTGGCTTAAACCTATTCACCCCTTTTTTAATTCATCGATAAATGGTTCAATCGGTAATATTACAAACTTGTTTTTAAGATTTTAAGTTTCTACTAAATAACACAAATTAAATTATAAGCTATGGTAGGAAAGCGTTTGATTATGTTAGATTTAATATATATTTCACCTAATAATTAGGATTGTAACAAGATTTCTCATATCATTGTGTAACTACAGCTGTATCTATCATTTTCTTACCACTCCGATGATTATTATTATCTAATTAAAACACGTATAAACCCACAAATACCAAACTTTTATGCACGTGTTATGGTATGTACTATATACAAACCACTGTCGTAGAAGATGTTTTTTTTTCTCTTCATATTTCAACCTCCTCTATTGTTCTCTATTCAGAACAAATTGCTGAAGTGAAAAAAAAAAGATTTTGCACGATCCTCGCTAAGTTGTTGGCTCACACCACCTTCGATATTTTATTCGTGATGATAACGAAGCAAACACATGATGATAATTTCTCTAGTGGTTGGAAGTTTGGTTGTGGCGGAGGAGATCTCGATGGTTTGAGAAAGACCTCCGACATGATGTAAAAGCAAGGAAAATAGGTGGTTTCGGCGGAGGCTCTGCGGGTATCTGAGCTCCGGCGAAACGAGCGGTCCGGCGATCTCTTCTGGTTTCTTCCGGAGTCGATGAAGAGCAAGTTGAGGCGGAGAAACGCATGCCGGTCTGAATGGTGTAGATCATCCCACGTGTCTCTTCCTCTGCTTCCTTGTTTCTCTCATGGGCCTTGATCGTCCAGTTTTGTAAGGTTGGGCCGAGGGGCCGTCTAAGTCGTTTGGGGCTTCGGCCGTATGTTGTAGCCCGTTTATGTTTGGGCCTTTGGTGTTTCTGTTGTATCTGGGCGTGGCCCATTTGCTTTTAATAATATAAACTTGATGGAAAAAAAAAAAATCATCTCCCACCTTCTATTATACAACATTTGGCAATTTTCTCAGTGCATCTTTCTAGACTTTGAAGAAGATTTGAGAAAAATCTCTCTCTTATCACCACCTCCGATGGAGAGCATTGGCAGCCACTGTTACACCTCTCCCTTCACCTCCATCACAAGAAACTCCTCTCTCCCCAGACTCCTCCACTTCACTCCCAGAGTATTCCACATTCGCAGCCAATCAGACTCTCGTCGTCTCACATGCTCTGCTTCTTCCTCCACCATGTAAAGTCTCTTCCTTTCCTCCTCCTTTCAATCAAAACCGTTAATTAATTTGCAAAAATCGAAACTTTGATCTGACCCAGTGAAGAACAACGGATGAACAAAGATGGGTCGGGTCCGTCGAGAAAGAAAGTGAAGTTAAACGTGAGACTTAACCATCAAGTCAAGTTCGGTGAGCACGTGGCTATCTTTGGCTCAGCTGAAGAGATTGGCTCATGGAAGGAGAAATCTCCACTCACTTGGACTGAAACTGGATGGGTTTGCGAGCTTCACCTCAACGGAGGCCAGCCTCTGGAGTTCAAGTTCGTCATTGTGAAAACCGACGGTTCGCTCTCATGGGAGTCCGGTGACAATCGTGTCCTAAACCTCCCCAAGTCCGGAGCTTTCTCCGTCGTATGCCACTGGGACGCTACTAGAGAGGCGCTTGATGTTGTCTCTCAGGAGGAGGTTGGTGAGGGAGAGAGAGTGGTGGGGAGTAGTGAGAACGGTGCGCAGCTTCGGAAGAGTACGTTGGCTGGGGAGTGGAAAGGGAAAGAGGCTTCCTTTATGAGTTCTAATGAGCATGGAAGCAGAGAGGTTGGGAGGAGTTGGGATACTAGTGGTCTTGAAGGTCCGTGTCTCAAGATGGTGGAAGGTGATCGCAACTCTAGGAACTGGTGGAGAAAGGTATTACTATGAGTTTGGATGTGTACCTTTTAGTTAACAGCAATGTTCAAGAAATTGCTAGGCTGTGGCTAGGCGCCTTATAGAGAATTATTGTTTAGGGGGGTGTGGGCTTCACCGTTTTTTTTAATTAAAAATTGGTTACAAAAATGGTTTCAGACCCGATTTGCTGACTAGGCGCCGCCTAGACCAATTTTTAAGCTTTCACATTTGGATGAAACTGTCTCTTATTTGTTGAATCTTTTCATGTGTTCAAAGCTTGAAACGGTACGGGAGGTTATAGTTGGGAGTGTTGAGAGGGAGGAAAGGTTGAAGGCGCTTATATACTCTGCAGTGTATTTGAAGGTTTCTCTAATTCTCTTCTTTGTAGCCTTATCTGGAAGTTCACCTTTGTTTATCTTTGTTTTGGTTTTGTTTGGCATCTTATGCAGTGGATAAACACAGGACAGATTCCATGTTTTGAAGATGGAGGGCATCACCGTCCGAACCGGCATGCTGAGATCTCCAGGCTTATATTCCGTGAGTTGGAGAACATTTGCAGCAAGAAAGATGCTACTGCAGAGGTGACACATGTTTTAACCGTCTATTGTAATGTTCAAGAAATAGCTAGGCGGGATTAGCGACTAGGCGGATTATTCGAGTCTAGGCAAGGCATTATTTATTTATTTTATATAGATTTTACATTTATGTAAAAAATTAGTTTTTGCATTTAATTATAAAAATATTTTGATGAATCAAAATTATATTATACAAAACAAAAGAAATTAGTCAAATTTGTGGATTTGTACTAATACTATTGCTTAATGTAACAAATTTAGACAAATTAAAATTGATTTAAACCGATATTAACTGATTTAGAACAATCTAAACCGATTTGAGTAGTATAAATTGGAATTTAAGAAAATTATTTTGGCTAAGACCGAGTTGTAGCTTCTCTAAGTTGGATATGCTTTTGTTTGGTAGGAAGTGCTTGTTGCTAGGAAAATCCATCCGTGTTTACCTTCTTTCAAAGCAGAGTTCACTGCATCTGTCCCTCTAACTAGAATTAGAGACATCGCCCATCGCAATGACATTCCTCATGATCTCAAGGTAATAATAATACTCTCTTTACCTGTTCTGTCAGGTGTTATTGGTTTATATATTTTGATTGATTTAGAAATCCATATAGTATTTATAAATCCAAGTAAAATATGCAAATCCGGAGGTTTTTCCTCGAATTTGAGTCTTTGTATTTTTAACTAAAAAATCCAAACAAATCCATTCAAATCCATTATAAAATCAAATATATTAGTAAATCCGTACGATTGAATAACACTTGATTTGATATAGAATTTATGAATCATTAAACCGATAACACATGATTTTAAAATCATAGAACCAATAACACTAGATTTAGTTCGGATTTTCAAATCCATTAAAATACAATAACCAATAACCCCTACTAAAGGTGTTAACTGTCATAGTATTCATTACAAGATATCTTTGTTCCAGCAAGAGATCAAGCACACCATACAAAACAAGCTTCACCGGAATGCCGGTCCAGAAGATCTAATTGCAACAGAAGCAATGCTTGAGAGAATCACTGAGACTCCAGGAAAATACAGTGGAGACTTTGTGGAGCAGTTCAAAATATTCCATAATGAGCTTAAGGATTTCTTTAATGCTGGAAGGTACTTACATTTTCTGAAGCCAGCCCTTTTCTTTCATCATATGTGTAATGATTTTATAGCTCTTGTATCTTGTTGCAGCCTCACTGAACAACTTGATTCTATGAAAGTTTCTATGGATGAGAGAGGTCTTTCTGCTCTCACTTTGTTTCTTGAATGTAAAGAGGTAAAATACTAAACACAATCATTGCAAAGTTAGTTATTGTAGTCTGCACGAGTCTTGATTTGCATAATATTTATATTTACCAGCGCCTTGACGCATCTGGAGAATCAAGCAATATTTTGGAGTTGATTAAAACTATGCATTCTCTGGCTTCTCTAAGAGAAACAATTGTTAAGGAACTTAATAGCGGCTTGCGAAATGATGCTCCTGATGCTGCCATTGCAATGCGCCAGAAGGTGAGCTTTTCTTAAACACAGTTTACATTATCAATTAGCAATTTGTTTATTTATATAGTTTGCTACCTTTGTTTAGTGGCGTCTTTGTGAGATTGGCCTCGAGGATTACTTCTTTGTTCTACTAAGCAGGTCTGCATAAGATTTTTTTTAATTTCTTTTGGAGCTTCTTTATTTCCCAGCCTCATGTCTTGTCAATGATTTTTTGAGTAGATTCCTGAATGCTCTTGAAACTATGGGAGGAGCTGTTAAACTGGCGAAAGATGTGGGATCAAGAGATGTTTCCTCGTGGAATGATCCTCTAGATGCTTTGGTCTTGGGTGTTCACCAAGTGGGTCTATCTGGTTGGAAGCAAGAGGAATGTTTAGCCATTGGAAACGAACTCCTAGCGTGGCGGGAGAGAGACCTACTTGAAAAAGAAGGTTACTTCCTTCTCTCACTTATCTCAACTCCTTCTCCATGTAAGAGCTATAACTAGAAGCTGCTTATGCTCATTTCTTATGTAGGGGAGAAGGATGGGAAAACAATTTGGGCCATGAGGCTGAAAGCAACACTTGATCGAGCAAGGAGATTAACAGCAGAATATTCTGATTTGCTTCTTCAAATATTTCCTTCTAATGTGGAGGTACACATAATCACATGCCTTACATTCTGAATGTTAGTGATGCACAAACTCGTTTTTGTTCAACCAGAAAAAGACTTATTTGACCAAATCATTACTCTGCTGCTAATATTAATAGAACTTGCTTCTCGTTTCAGATATTAGGAAGAGCTCTAGGGATTCCAGAGAACAGTGTCAAAACCTATACAGAAGCTGAGATTCGTGCTGGGTAAGTCTGTCCTTTACTTCCTAGTACTTAACTTAAGCCGTACAAGCAGCCTCATGAAATCATTTGAGAATGTTTCTCTTTCTGTATATTCCTCTGACCAAACCTGTGGTTCTACCTTGTAGTATAATTTTTCAGATCTCAAAGCTCTGCACTTTTCTTCTGAAAGCTGTTAGAAACACACTTGGTTCTGAGGGATGGGACGTCATTGTACCTGGATCAACTTTTGGGACATTAGTTCAGGTACGTGGAGAAGGCAAATGAACAACATAGCTTTGGTCTTCACTTTATTGCTTTGTGATTCATTTTCATTTCCAAGCCCAGCTGTTGACTCATACTGTCTGGTCTCAGTTCTTTAAAAGATAATGTTATGTGTGAACTCTTCATAAGTACAACTTTTAATGTCTTTGTGTTCTAGAACCATATGCTTGGCTTTGTAACTTGGATGAGAATTCACAGTTGCATATTTTTCTCTTGGGTTTTGTGACTGCAGGTGGATAGCATTGTGCCAGGTTCATTACCATCAACTGATGGTGGTCCTGTTATTCTATTGGTCAACAAAGCTGATGGCGATGAAGAGGTTTTTGACCACCCTAACATTCAACCTCGTTGTGACTCCTAACATCATTCTGAAGATTACATTGTAACAGGTAAGTGCTGCTAATGGGAACATAGCTGGAGTCATGCTTCTCCAGGAACTTCCTCACTTGTCTCACCTCGGCGTTAGAGCGCGGCAGGCAATATAACCTTCACCCCCTTATTTCATTTCCCAAAAAAAATCTACTAAAGAAGTGCATTGTTGACACTCTCTATTTCACATCACACAGGAGAAAATAGTCTTTGTGACATGTGATGACGATGAAAAGGTGGCTGAGATACGGCGACTTGTTGGAAAATATGTGAGGTAAATTCATTCTGACGTTATCCTAGAGGCTCCATGTCTCTTCTCTAATGTTCTTTATAATGTGAACCTTACAGTTTGGAAGCATCTCCAAGCAATGTGAATCTGATACTGTCAACTGAAGATAACAAAAGGACGGATAAGAAGAGTGTATCTGTCAGTGAAGAAGAGTCAAAGCCTGTTTCCTCATCTTCTAATAGCCTCCTTCACTCATCGAAGGTCAATTTTTGATATCTCTTCGGACTTTCACACTCAGATTTCATACTGATTTAGGAAATGTTCGTCCACAGGATATCCCTAGTGGAGGAATCATAGCACTTGCTGATTCAGATGTATCAACATCTGGTTCAAAAGCTGCTGCATGTGGTCTTCTTGCATCTCTAGCAGCTGCCTCTACTAGAGGTAAAAGTTTTCTTTAGGCCTTCAGATTTTGTAACTGAACCAAAAGTTTCGGTTATGGTTTGATTTGGTTCAGTTTTGGTTTGGTTTTAATTTTCAAAAAAATAAATAACTGAATTATTTGAAATTAACCAAAATAACCAAACTAAATTAACCAAACTAGCCGGAAATAAACCGAATTTAACCAAACTAACCGAATTTAACCAAAAATATCTGAATCTTTAGAAAATTATACTGAAATCTAAACGAGACCAAAAAATCGGTTATTTCCGGAAGCAAAACTGAAAGCCAAAATTAACCGAAAAGCAAACTGAACCAAAAAAAATGGTTTACTTTGGTGGGATTGTGGCGAACTGAACTACCCGAAACCGAAAATATCTAACCCCAACAAACTGAATTTAACCAAATTAACCGAATTAAACCAAAAATATCTGAATCTTTAGAAAATTATACCGAAATCTAACCGTGACCAAAAAATTGGTTATTTCCGGAAGCAAAATTAAAAACCAGAACTAACCGAAAAGCAAACTGAACCAAAAAAAATTGGTTTACTTTGGTGGGATTGTGGCGAACGGAACTACCCGAAACCGAAAATACCTAAACCCGAACAAACCGAATCTGCATGGCTAGTTTTCTTAAGGGGATTAAATTGACTGAAACACTATCTGATCTCTTTCTAAACCGCTTTGTGTGGTTTTAAAATGAATCTGCAGTGCACAGCGAACATGGAGTTCCAGCATCATTCAAGGTTCCAACTGGAGTTGTCATACCTTTTGGCTCCATGGAGTTAGCTTTAAAGCAAAGCAACTCAGAAGAAAAGTTTACATCTCTCCTAGAAAAGCTAGAAACCGCCACACCTCAAGACGGTGAGCTAGACAGCATATGTGATCAGATCCATGAACTGATGAACTCACTGCAAGTCCCTAAAGAAACAATCAACAGCATAAGCAAAGCCTTTCCCCAAGACGCTCGTCTCATTGTTCGTTCAAGCGCCAACGTTGAGGACTTAGCTGGAATGTCAGCAGCAGGGCTCTATGAATCGATCCCCAACGTGAGTCCCTCGGATCCTTCAGTGTTCTCTGCTTCCGTTTGCCGAGTTTGGGCTTCTCTCTACACAAGAAGAGCTGTCCTAAGCCGTAGAGCTGCTGGTGTCTCTCAAAGAGAAGCTTCAATGGCGGTTCTTGTTCAAGAAATGCTTTCTCCGGACTTATCTTTCGTTCTCCACACTGTGAGTCCATCTGATCCAAAGAGCAACCTCGTGGAAGCTGAGATTGCTCCTGGTTTAGGTGAGACTTTAGCTTCGGGGACGAGAGGAACACCGTGGAGACTAGCTTCGGGTAAGCTTGATGGGATTGTGCAGACCTTAGCGTTTGCTAACTTTAGTGAAGAGCTTCTTGTGTCAGGAAAAGGTCCTGCTGATGGCAAGTATGTTCGGTTGACCGTTGACTATAGCAAGAAACGGTTAACGGTTGACTCGGTGTTTAGACAGAGACTCGGTCAGAGACTCGGTTCGGTTGGTTTCTTCTTGGAAAGGAACTTCGGTTGTGCACAAGACGTTGAAGGTTGTTTGGTTGGTGAAGATGTTTACATTGTTCAGTCAAGGCCACAACCTCTGTAAAAAACCTTTTTCTTTTACTTTTATATAAATCGAATAATAAAAATGTCAGAAATCAAATCGGCAATCGTGTATGTTTAATAGTGACATATATATTTACTAAATCATGTTTGTGGAATTATCAGATTTTAAATTATTAACTTACCTAATAAAATATCTTCGAGGAAAGAGATGCAATCTGTACAAGATTTTGTTATATCATTCTGCCAATTTTGTTTTGTTAAAAAATAATACGTAGTTATTTAATAATCTCAGAACTTTCAATGAATTTTAGATTTTTTTTTTCTTTTATGAATTACAACTGAATCAAAGTTAAATCATATAATGTGATATTTATTGCTAAAATTAGCAGAAAATATCTCTAAATTTATAATCATATATGATTATTTGCTATTCTGTCTCTTGCTCCCATTGTGTTTAGGCTAATTAATATCTCGATACATTGACATTAATTGATCTAAATCTAAACCCTAAGTATCATGAAAAGTTAAAGATCTTGATCAATCTTAGTGTAATAAAAAATGGAAAATACCACTAGATCTCCTCAGAATCCAAAACACAATCCAACTGATCCTGTTTTTGGGTGTTTATAAGTTGATGAATCTTGTCTTTATCAATGTCTTCTCCTTTTAAATAGAGACTGCAACGAGTTTTTGAGATTCCATCACAAACATATTTGCTTAGAAGTCTATAATATTTTCTTAGAAGTTTTTGAGATGGCCGGTGAAGTTCCAAATTTGGAAGCGTCGAAGTTAACAGCTTTGGTCGTCGATGACAACTTTGTAAACCAAAGTGTCCATCATAAACTTTTGGACCGTCTCGGGATTAAAAACGACGTCGTATCTAACGGCCAAGAAGCCGTTGACGTTCATTGTTCCGGCAGAAACTATGATCTCATCCTCATGGACATGGATATGCCCATCATGAATGGTATTCAGGTATATTGATTTATCTTTCACTCATCCATAATAAAGAAGCCTTAGGAAACTGTTCTACTTAATGCTGGAATTAGACTCCTTATAAATGCATTTTAGTATTTTTCAATAACTGATGGATTGTTTTGTATTTGATTAATTGAATATTTTTGTATTAGGCGACAAGGAGACTAAGAGAGATGGGGATAGAGAGCAAGATAGCAGGAGTAACAACTAGAGCTGAGGAAGAAGAGGTGAAAGAGTTTATGGAAGCTGGACTTAATGACTTTCAAGAGAAACCTCTCACCATCTCTAAACTTGTCTCTATTCTTCATAATCTTGAGTTCTACGTCCAAACCTAGTTAATAATATCTATTTCTTAACCTTCACTTTATAACATACTTATAGTTTTGAATATCCATAGTTTCAAATAGTAATTGCCAAAGCCGATAAAGTTTTCGAGCAAGTCAAGCTTGAATTTACATAATACTTTTTTTGAGGTTTATGATTAAAAATAGGTCACCGTGCATGAATTACCACAATATACTCACCTCAGCCATCATAAAAGTGTTAAACAATTGGGATGCTTTTATAGCAAGACGAATAAACGTCTCATGAAAATAAGCGTTGTGTCACGTGAGTAGATTTAACTTGAATCGTTAAATTCGAAGTACAACCTTGACTTATGAAATAGTGTGACACAAAAGCAAGAACTTTAGTCAAATTCAAATCTACCACCAGTTAATTCATCCACTACTAAAGTTATACGCAAGGTCCATATGTTAGGCTCGTTTGGCTCATAGACACCTAGCTTGCATCGTTAAATTCAAAGTACGTTGACTTATGAAAAAGTGTTGACACAAAAGCAAGAACTCTAATAAAATATAGTGCAGTTAAACGCAAGGTCCATATGTTTGGCTCGTTTGGCCGATAGACCTAAAAATTCAGACCCGGTCTAGAGGCAGCATGTATAAGCAAATTTAATAAGTTGTAATCACCGTACACCATGAACAGTCCATCTACTGCATAACGTTGCCAAAGAAACGTTTAAGCATATTTTACATTGTGTGGCATGTATAATAACCATTCTTGTATTGGTTGATTATATTCATAGAAAAATTAGATCGAATACTATATCAGATTAGAAATCACTATTTTTTTCTGTGTGCTTAGCTTATTCATTGGAATCGGTTGAGTACTAATAATATCAAAATAATTGTGTGCTTGATTTAAAAATGTCAAATAACAAAAATAAAGTATTATATTAAAAAGAAAAACTAAAAGTAATAGACGCATGGACGTTACTTAAAAAGTAACCAACAGAACATTAAATAAATAATTAAAACGGAATGTATATATATATAAAAATATATGTATGTGTGCATATTTATATCGCTTTGCCTCTCCTTCTCCATTTCTCACCTTTCAGCGTCTAATCAAAGCTCTCCGTGCTCCCTTTGCTTCAGGTTCGCAGATCTTTTTTCCATTGTCTCTTTCACAGCTTCTTATAACCCTGTCTGAAAATTGCCTGCGTATCTCCAAAACATTTGTAATTGGTTTGTGTCTTTCACTCATGTCATTTTCCACCAATGCTCGATCTCTTACAATTCATCCAAAGTTTGCATCTTTATTAGATCCTTGATTCATTCTCCAGATTTAGATCTCCGCTTAAGTCACATGAATTCGAATTCTTCTAGATTGAATCATTTTTTTAGAATTGAATTGTTTCAAAGTTCTTATTTTTATGTTCTGTCGGATCTGGGTTCTTTGTGTGTTGATCTGTATACACGTCAGCATTTGTCTGTGCTTACATCACTTGATCTTTCTTATGACATGTGCTGTAGAATTCGGTAAAAGCTGTTTTAAAGTTTTTACCTTTATGTTCCCTTAGATCTACGCTTTTGGTTCCATTAATGGAGATTTTAAAGAAAAAATGATTTAAATCCTTCTTATTAATCACAGGTAATATTTGAACGAATTGATTATTAGTACCATGGGATCCGTTGTTGATGCTGCAAACAAGGTAATGATTCCACACTTCTGATGGAATTTTATAAACCATTTTAAGTATGCAGAAGATTGTTGTGTGACTATAATGATCTTATTGTTAAAATAATCCTAATTTCTGAGGAAGTAAAAAATACCATTATCATGTTCCAATTACATACAGTGATTGTTCTGCTTAGGAGCTACATTGTTAAAGCCTATTTTGAAGTTTGTTTCTAATCTATTTTCTCCAGGAGGTAAATGGAACCTCAAGTGCAAAGAAACCAACTGTTATTTTTGTCCTGGGTAAGTTGCATTGTCCTTATGAACCATGAGATTCTCTCTTAGCTCTACTTATTGAAAGTTAATTGTACATCTTCTGAGCAGGTGGTCCAGGCAGTGGGAAAGGTACACAGTGTGCCTATATCGTTGAGCATTTTGGTTACAGACATCTCAGTGCTGGAGACCTTCTCAGGGCTGAGATTAAATCAGGTTCTGAAAACGGGTATGTTCTTTAAACTTCTCAGATTTTACATTCATTATCCTTCTTGAGATTCTTTATTGAAGCGGTTTTCGACTTTATTTTGTCCTTTTACAACAGAACAATGATCCAGAACATGATTAAAGAAGGGAAGATTGTGCCTTCTGAGGTTACAATCAAGCTTCTCCAGAAAGCAATTCAGGAGAACGGGAATGACAAGTTCCTCATTGATGGTTTCCCTCGCAATGAGGAGAACCGAGCAGCATTTGAAAAAGTTGTAAGTTAACACTCAAAATGTTTATGTTTGGCAATACAATTGCTTAAATGACATGTCTTTGGTGGTTTCTGTAGACTGAGATCGAACCAAAGTTTGTCTTGTTCTTTGATTGTCCTGAGGAAGAGATGGAGAGACGCTTATTGGGACGTAACCAGGTTAGTAATAAGCGTTTACTCTGCCTAGCCTCTTGTTCCATATATATATTGATTGTTGTCTCTAATGAAGGGGAGAGAGGATGACAATATTGAGACTATAAGGAAGCGTTTCAAGGTGTTTCTTGAGTCTAGCTTACCAGTGATTCAGTACTATGAAGCTAAAGGGAAAGTTAGGAAGGTAAAATCTTATTTCTTCTCTAATTCCATGAAGGTCCAGTGATTGCCAGTTGTAACAAACTGTTGTTGTTTCTACTTGGCTCTTCAGATTCATGCCGCAAAGCCCATTGATGATGTATTTCAGGAGGTGAAGGCAGTGTTTTCTCCTGAAGCTGAGAAGGTAAAAACACCAATATCTGCAGTGTCCTCTAATTATTAGTAGTCAAAAATGAAATATAAGATTCATATGAACCAGATGTAATGTAGAAGCTTGTGACTAATGTTCTACAAGTTTGAATCAATGGATTCATGATTGGTAGATTCTTGAGTTAACGAATCTATTAACGTTTTATTTAGGTTGCAGCCTAGGCAGCAGCATCAGTAAAGAGATATCCAGATTAATTGATCTCAGGTATGTATGTTTTAACAGTCAATGGTAATCATTTTCCAACTCATGTTTTGATGTATAAAAGTAAAAAAGTTAACTTAAGAATCTGGGAGAAAGGCTATGGAAACTAATGCTTTGTTATAGCAAATGTATAGTATATAGTTCTGTAGAATTTTTAGGACAAAAGGAGTATGTATGTGATGGTTATTAATGTCTGCTTTCTTTAAGATTTTATAGTTCTGTAGAATCTTTGGGACAAAAGGAGTATGATGTATGTGATGATTAATGTCTGCCTTGTTTAAAATTTTACAGTGGCATCTTTACTAGGAAGTCCATGCTTGGCCGTATTTTTCTTCTTCTACATAACCATATGATTACTGTTATTATTGTAATACACATTCTACCTTTTTTTGTGCAACTTAATACATATTCTACCTATATTATATAATTTTTGTTTTAGTTTTGGTATTTGGTGGGATTTGTGAGATTGGCTTTCTGTAATAATTTCATTAAAATTTTGAATTCATGGGATTTTATAATATACTACATTAATTTCTATTTATCTTAACTTTTTGTTTTCACCAAAATCCCCATATTATTTAATTAATTATCAAAAAGACGTATCTAATGTGCATATAATACTAACTCGACTCAGTCTGTTATTATGGCTAAACTTATCTATAATTCTCAACTTGAATTCATATCACCTACCTCGTGAGCTAGTTAGTATAACTCCAGAGACCACACCGTTCTCTTTTGGCTGCTGGTGTGCATTAGAATGGTAGAGCCTTCTTTTCATGCACGCCAAGAACGGTGCACACAAGTCTCTGAGTCATTAGGAAGTTCATCAGGGATAACCTGTTACAGAAAATCTAACACCCCAACCGCCCCCGCCATTGGATCTCACGTCTCGTAAGCATGATTAACAAATACAAAATTTAATAATAGATGTGAATTTAAAAGTATATTGTAAAGTATTTAATTTTTTGTCAGCATAAAATATTAATTTAAATAACAATATATTTTGGTTGGATTTAAAATTTATTAAAAATCTACGGGACAACAATAATGGTCTCTTGTTCATTAAAAATGATAAAAACAATACTAGTAAACTTTTTCAACGATTGTAAAATATGATATTAAAAACTATGAGAAACATTACAAAGACAATTTTACAACCGAAAATTTTACTTGCTTTACAGGAATTCACGCTTGAGTATATCACTATAGGCTGTCTTATGAAATCCTCTGAAAATCTTATGTAAGTCTTTTGTCTTTTAATCTACATAAATTGTCTTCGGTAAGACTCAAAATTCATGCCTCATAATGTTGAAGTAAACTATGCCTCGCATATGTTCATAATTATCAGTCACTAAATGACATAACAAAAAAATGAAATAACAAGAATGCAGTTCAAACAATAGTTAGCTAATCCTATTTATGTCAAACCAAGCAGAGGTCTAACCAACCTAACAAATCAAACAACAAAAACACAAACAAAAAACAGCAATGTACTATATATAGAGGCAAAAACTCAATATATAAACGCCTTCCTCTCTATCACCAATGTACACATCTCATACAGCAAACACAAATCCTAGAGTTTTGTTTTGAACCAAAGAAACTTGTAAGAGAAAAATGGCGGGAAAAGTGTATATGGTCATGGCATTGATAATGATGGGGTTTGTTTTACAAGCATGCAATGGAATGAAACCTGATGTTTATGATGGTGAGGATAGCAAGCCAACAGAGGATTCAAGATTCTTTTGCTTCAGAAATTGTTCCATTAGATGTGGCAAACAAAACAAACCTTGTTATGAAGATTGTTTGCCAAAATGTGGTCTACCAAGACGACATGCTAAACCAACAACATCTTCATCACCTTCCTCTACCGTTTGATGGATCAAGCTAACTGCTGAAGATGTCGTCAATCAAGAAGGAAAATTTGAGAATTATGATAAACTTTGATTATATCTCTGGTATTTGTGTGACAAGTGTATTCAAACTTGTTTTCTATTATAAGGACATAGACCACCTTCTGTCAAAATACGTGATCACGATTCACATATAACAATAGAAACGTACAACAAAAAAACAAAACATGAGAGTAGTGTATTTAGACTCGACTAACCACTTAAATCATACAAAACTCTGAAACATGGAATCTGATCACTATAACCTAAATATAAAAACATCTATCAGCTTTCCCGTGTTTCTGAAGCAATCTCCCTTGCTCACTTTCTGCTTCTATTTTTTTCTGCACTATGCTTGTTGCTAAACCTTGTCTGAAGCATACATACTCCGTGATCGCAACAAGCACGAAAGGATTCGCATTTAATAACACCAAAAAGGACGAGGATGTCTCTCTCTCTCTCTCTCTCTCTCTCTCAAGAGCAGAAACCATTAAATTAGAACATTTTAGAACCCTCTCTTGTCAGGACAATCTGCTGCCATGTGTCCTGAACTCCCACAATTGAAGCAAGCACCTCCAAAACTCCTGTTTTACATACATCAATCAATCAGTTCAATAGGAAAAGTGCGCAAATTTTAACATGATTTGTTTGAAGCTCAAAGAAGAACTCACCTCTCCTAGGAAGGAGCTCTGCTGCTTGATGATCTTCTGTCATTACTACCGCCAATCAATCAATCATCAGAACAACTTCTGGAACCACCTCCATGGGACCAGCTGCTTCCTCCTCCACCACTGCTTCTACCTCTTCTGTTATCATCACCTCCCCAACTATCACG
Organism: Brassica oleracea var. oleracea; assembly: GCF_000695525.1. NCBI lineage: Eukaryota > Viridiplantae > Streptophyta > Magnoliopsida > Brassicales > Brassicaceae > Brassica > Brassica oleracea. The sequence goes on from NC_027749.1 coordinate 49,035,838, forward strand.
TCCTCGTAATGAGCCTCCTCTACCTCCAAATCTTGACCCTCTAGTTATTGTTATAATACACATTTTACCTAGTATATAATTTTTGTTTTTGTTTGTACTTGATGGAATTTGTGAGATTGGCTTTCTCTTATTTATTTCAGAAACTTGAAATCATGGGATTTTATGATATACTATATTAGTTTGTCTTTATGTTAACTTTTGTTTTTCACAGCTAGTACGTGTAACTCATCATAATTTCTGTTTTTGTAATTTACCATAAAATTGCTTGGAATTTTTCAAATGATTATGTATTCAAAAATGTTGTAAATACTACTGGATTCTAATTTGATATAGAAAATTCTAGTTGAATAAAACCAAATCATAATTTTTTTTTTTTTTTTTTTTGTCAAAAAAAAATTTGTCAGCGGGATTAACAGATATAAAATTTTATAACACTGAATTTTAGAATCTTGGAGAGTCTCATCTTGCCAATGAGATGATGAAATTGTGTGGGAAAGAGCGGCTTAGTCAATACATCAACCAATGGATGTTCAGTATTGATATGTAAAAGTTTGGTTCCGCTATTACTACTCACTGTAGAAATGTAGAATCATTAATTAAATAACCGTAGATTTTTGTTGGATTTAAATTTTATTAAAATCCATGAGACCACAGTGTAAACTATACCTCACATATTTTCATATTTTCCAGCCACTAAAGTACATAACAAGAATGAAATAACAAGAATGCAGTTCAAACAATAGTTAGCCAATCCTATTTATGTCAAGCCAGACATAAATCTAACCAAACTAAACATATCAAACAACAAAAACAACAAATGTACTATATATAGAGGCAAAAACTCAATATATAAAAGCGTTCCTCTCTAACACCAATCTACACATCTCATACAACAAACACAAGTCTTATAGTTTTGTTTTAAACAGAAGAAACTTTAAGAGCAAAATGGCGGGAAAAGTGTATATGGTCATGGCAATAATAATGATGGGGTTTGTTTTACAAGCATGCAATGGAATGAATGTTGATGTTGATGATGGTGATGATATCAAGCCAACACAAGATTCAAGATTCTTTTGCTTCAGAGTATGTTCCATTAATTGTGGCAAACAAAACAAGCCTTGTTACCAAGAATGTTTGCCAAAATGTGGTCTCCCACGACGACTTGCTAAACCAACAACATCTCCATCATCACCGTCCTCCACCGTTTGATTTTTTTTTATTATTTGTGATTTGTGTCTTTTAAGTTCTATCTATATATCAATTGAGCCAACTGCTAAAGTTGTCTTCTATGTGTGTTTATCAACATCATACATTTGTAACTGTGGATATAAATACATGAAGAATGGTTCAGTTGATTAATTGCCAACATATTAATAATAGTCATGAACATAATATTATTTAAGGTAGGAGATTAACCTCTATTGGAGTTAGTAACACTATGTTACATGGAATTGGAAGCGGCACGTGAAAGCAGAATCGTATGAAAACACAGAAGCGAGTTTTTAAAAAAATTAGGAGGCGGGTACGTGTTGGAAGCGTATATCGAATATATATATATAATAGAAAATGATTTTATAAAATTTTATGACTAAAAGTATATTATAAATTATAAGAAACTTTTTAATATATATTATGTACAAAATGTAATAATTTTAAAATAATAATAAGAAACATTATCAAATGGTTTGAAAATCAGTCGTAAATTTTTCATAAATTTGATGTAAACATAACTGACGAATATTAAATAATAAAAAATGCTTGTGGAATTAATTTTGTAAACCATGATAGATAATTTTATTAATTTTTTATTTTTATTTTTATAAATGACTAATAAGACATATATGCACATAATAAGACATTAATAATTATTATAATTCTTTATATACGAATGTAATGTTTTATAATATTATTAAATCAATATATCAATTTCTATAAATTGTGTTCTACTAATTATTTTATGTAGTATATAAATATAAAAATAATTAATTAAAAGTTATTATTAAATTTGGGATGATTTTAAGAGAAAAGTTATATTATTTCAGTTTTAATAATTAAAAGTAAAATTAAAACTAATAAAAAATGAGTTAATAAACAGAATATTTTATTTTTATTCTTATATGATAATATCTATAATTTTAATCAAATCTATACTGTTATTTGAGAAGTGAATTTGCTTACTTGTCATAGTTTTCATGATTTTAGTTAATTTTCTTACTTGTCATTTTCCATGATTTTAAGATAAATCATTAGTTTAATTAATATTATTATTTAAAATTTTGCTTACTTACCATTTTTTCCATGATTTTAGTTAATATTCTACTGATATATATATATACTATTATTTTTAAATATATATATTTTAATATATAATTTTCATGATATTTAGGACATTTAGTTAATAAATAGATATTAACAATATTTTACTGATAATATAATCATTACTTTTATCTCATATTAATTTATGATTTTAATGACTAATATTATAGTCATTTCTTTGATTTTTATAGGAAATATTGATGAAATACAAATTTTATATATAAGTATTTTAATATATCTGAATTAACTGGTTTCTTTGGTTTATTCGGTTTGATCGCTTAATATACTCAACCATATCCATATACCGCAGTTTCTTAAAAATAACATCCATTCAGTTTACTCGATACTACCAAATCAAGACCGTTTTCTCTATTTCGGTTTGGTTCGGTTTTACCGGATTGAACACTCCTAGACTATTGTTATTTTATTAATTTTTTATAGTTGTATTTTTTTATAATCTTTTTCAATACCACATGATTTCTTTTCGGTCCAAATACTACATGTATTTAATTTCAAATACAAATTTTCTAATTTAATTATTACTATAGAAAATATTTTGATCCAATAAAACATAACTTAGTACATTGATTACCAATATGAATATTGAAGTTTTATAATTTATAATAATTTAAATTTTGTATCTAATTTAGTTATTATTATTTTATAAAAATAAATATTAGAATTAAAAATTGTTAGATATATAGATATATTAATCCGCTTAAGGTGCGGGACATCAACTAGTTATAAAATATTTATTATAGGCTGGAATTGTGAGATTGGCTTTCTCTTATTTCATAAACTTGAAATCATGTGATTTTTTATATACCATATTAATTTCTCTTTATGTTAAATTTTTTTTCACAGCTAGTTTGTATAACTCATCAAATCATAAAAAAAAATATTTTAGTAATTTACTGTGATATTTATTGGAATTTTTCTAATGATTATGTATTCAAAAATGTTCTAAATAGTACGGGATTCTAATTAGATATGGAAAATGTTGATTGAATAAAACCAAATAATAAAAATCTCGTAAGCATGATTAACAAATATAGAATACTAGTGTTCCACCCGTAAAAGATGATTAGTTTATTATATTAATCAGTGTGTTTTGTAGCAAATGTATTGCGAGGTTCATGCTAATACTCAACGTATTGCAATATCTGTAGACAACAAATATATATGTACTTAAGTTCTGTTAGGATAATAGTCACCTTCTCTTATTTCTTAGAGGGACAAAGTGATTAATAGTTTTTTTCTAAATCTTATTTAACATTTCAATTCATTTTACTTGGTTGCAAGGTTTGTGTTAGCTTTTGTTATGTTTCTCTTACAACAATTATCTTTCTTATATAAAAGAAAAAAAATAAAATCTTATTCTAGTTTCTCAATTTATTATATGATTTTTATTTAGTAAATAAACCAAGAAATATGTACTTGCTATTTAGGTAAAATTTTAAAAGAAATCACAAAAGGAATGATATTCTAGATGCTATCATCATGAGTTTTACTTTATCTTTGCGAGAACAAAAAGAAAAAAAAAACATCAATCTGAGAGAAACAATACAAAATATGATATTTAGAAAAAAAATATTGTTCCTTTCAGAAATCTTTTCCATGTAGACATCATTTACAAATATGATATTTTATTACAATAAAAAAGTTAGTAAAATATGATATTTATACCTGTAATTTCATTTTTGTTGATAGTCTTTTTGGATAGTGTTAGATTTTCTGATCTTTTCACATCTTTTGAATCTTGCATCAGTCAATCATTATCTATTAGTTATACGATAAACAAAATTTAAGCATACAAAAATAATGAGATTTTTGAAGAGTAACATATGAGACAAAAGAAATTTTTTGATATATCTACTTTGTCTTCTCTGTCTCACATTTTCTTTTTGGAAAAGAAGATGACCTTGTGTTTTTTTGCACATTTATAACCTTGAGTTTTTGAATAAAATCATGCACGTGAGTGGGTGAGGTTTGATAACTCAAGGCGATGATAGAAGTAGAGAACAGAGTGAGATCCAAAGATATTAAGCAAACACAAATAAAAAATATGATCAATAAGTGAATAACAATATCTCTCGGGGAAAGAAGTCTTGCATTTCAAAATCAGGTTTGTGATTAGAGAAAGAGAGAAGATGTGTTTCTGTATCAAGATGCAATTATAAAGAAAAACCTCTGTACAAATATAAGTAACAGAATTGGGTAGTTATTTTTAGATTGTTGATAATTGGTGATCGTGGTATGGAAAGAAAACGGTCGGCAAAGTGGCAAGAAGAAATATTTTTTATTTTATGAGATAAACATTTAGCTTTCTCGGTTTTGTTTTTAATTTGTTTTTTTCTTTTAATTTTTTTGAATCTATGTGGCAAAATGTTATTGGTCTAGTGACTTGTGTTTTAATATATAGACAATAATAACACTGACATTTAGAGTTTTGGAGAGTCCCATCTTGCCAATTAGATGATGAAATTGTGTTGGAAAGAGCGGCTTAGTCAATTCAACCAATTGATGTTCAGTATTGATATATAAAAGTTTGGTTCCGCTATTGCTCATTGTAGAATCATTAATTAAATAACAGTAGATTTTTTTTCGATTTTGAATTTTATTAAAATCCATGAGACAACAATGCTCTCTTGTTTATTAGAAGAATCAATACTAGAAAACTGTACATCGCATGTTTTCATATTTTTCCAAGTCACAAAATGACATAACAAGAAATGAAATAACAAGAATGCAATTCAAACAACGGTTAGCAAATCCTATTCATGTCAAGCCAAACAAAAATCACAAACAGAAACAACAAATATACTATCTATAGAGGCAAAAACTCATTATATAAACGCCTTCCTCTCTATCACCAATCTACACATCTCATACAGCAAACACAAGTCCTAGAGTTTTGTTTTGAACAGAAAAAAACTTGTAAGAGGAAAATGGCGGGAAAGGTGTATATGGTCATGGCATTGATAATGATGGGATTTGTTTTACAAGCATGCAATGGAATGAATGTTGATGTTGATGATGGTGATGATATCAAGCCAACAGAAGATTCAAGATTCTTTTGCTTCAGAGTCTGTTCCATTAGATGTGGCAAACAGAACAAGCCTTGTTACCAAGAATGTTTGCCAAAATGTGGTCTCCCACGACGACTTGCTAAACCAACAACATCTCCATCATCACCTTCCTCCACCGTTTGATCTTATTTCTTCTATCTATGATTTTTGCCTCTAATATTGATCCAGCTAACTGGTAAAGATATCTTCTATATGTGTTTATCAAAATAAAAATTGGAGAATTATGATAAACTATGATTATGTATCTGATACTTGTGTGACAAGTCTATTCAAACTTGATTTTCTATTATAAGGACATAGAAATACAAATGTGATCACAAATACAAAATTAGAAACATGGAATCTGATCATTATAATAACCTAAAAATAAAACATCCATCAGCTTTGCCATGTTTCTGAAGCAATCTCTGAAAATGCCAATTGAGGAAAACCTTTCTCCCTTGCTTAATTTATGCACTATGCTTGTAGTTAGACCTCGTCTGAAGTATACACCCTCAGTGATTGCACTCTCTACCGTCTGAAACAAACGGTTGAAGCAAGAACTAAAGGATTCATATCAAGAACACCAAAAAGGAGAAGGACCTCCATCTCTCTCTCTCTCTTCTCTCTCTAGAGCAGAAGCCATTAACTAAGAACACTTTAAAACCCTCTCTTGTCAGGACAATCAGCAGCTCTGTGTCCTGAACTTCCACAAGTGAAGCAAGCACCTCCAAAACTCCTAATTCACATACATCAATCAATCAGTTGATGAGGGCAAGTGTGAAGATTTTAACTTAGATTTGTTTGAAGCTTTAAAGAAAACTCACCTCTCCCGGGAAGGAGCTCTGCTGCTTGATGATCTTCTGTCACTACCACCACCAATCAACCAATCATCAGAACTTCCTCTAGAACCACCACCACGGGACCAGCTGCTTCCTCCACCACTGCTTCTACCTCTTCTGTTATCATCACCTCCCCAACTATCATGCCCTCGTGAAGAGCCTCCTCTACCTCCAAATCTTGACCCTCTAGAACCTCCTCCTCCTCCTCTAGGCATCCTGTCTCTGCTAGAGAACCGTCCATAGTTATCACTAGACGGTCCATCGTCTTGCAGAGGAGGCAACTACAATCAAAACCCAAAAGATGTCAAGTGTTGTTAGTCAAAAAGGGTCTTATTGTGAATATGTTATGTTTGTATCAAAAGAGTGAATACCTTTGTTATCATGGAGATACTGTTTCCTTCTGGCATCTCTTTCTCTAGTAGATCTTTCGCTATGTCCTCTGGTAGATCAAAAACAGCTCCTTGCACCTGATAATATATTAGAAGAATCAGAGATTTTCTATAAGACTACAATTTTGAAAAAAACTGCTGATATAGTGATCATTTCAATGATACTAACCCTCTCATCTGCAATCAAGAAGATTTTTCCAACTTCATCAGCAGCTGGACCGTAAACATCTGAAAGAAAACCAGTGACAGACCTCGCTGACAAGAAGCCTCTAGAGTTTGTTGGATCTCGTACCAATTGCAAAGTCACCCATCCCTGCGGAGGATGTTGAATGTTTATAGGACTCTCAATAAGTACTCAAAAAGTATGAATGAGAATCAAACCTGTTCATGACTGAGGAGAGATCTAGATGAAGGTGGCTGAGAGAAACCGCTCAGGTGAGCCAGAGCTGCAGCTAAAGCATCAGTTCCTTTCTCCTTATGTAGTTTCTGAGCAGTTGCTGAGAAAAACTTTATAGACTCAGGATGAACACCGTTTAAAGTAGCCACCACTTGGTCAGCAGATGCTTCCAAGACGTCTCCAACTGTTGGTGGGCTAATAAACTCAAATCTGCAGCCTACATCACGCTCAAGAGACCTCACCGTTCTCTTCTGACTGCTGGAGTGCATGAGAATCGCAGAGCCTTCTTTTCCAGCACGCCCGGTACGTCCAGAACGGTGCACAAAGGTCTCTGGGTCATTAGGAAGTTCATAGTGGATAACCTGAGGAAGAAAAACATCAGAACAAAGTGACTTACTTACTATGTAACTAAAAAGCTTTGAAAAAACTTACTAGGTCTACGTTGGGGATGTCAAGTCCACGAGATGCAACATCAGTGGCAACTAGAACTGTGAACTTCCCTTGGCGAAAACCGTTGAGCGTTCTCTCTCTTTGATGCTGAGAGATATCTCCATGAAGTGCCTCGGAAGCTATACTGTTTGATAACGCTAGAGAGACCTCATCTGCATCTCTCTTTGTTTGTGTGAAAACAATCGTCTTGCCACCCTTTGCATACACCTTCAAGTTTTTGAAAAATAGAACAAATCAGTATAACTAAAGACACTGGGCATGGGATTTTAAACCGAACCAAACCAAAATCCAGAACCAAACTAACCAAATTTTGTACCGAACTAATCAAATTTGATCCGAACTAACAAATTTTGAACCGAACTTATCCGAAATTTTAACAAATTTGAACTAAAATCTAACCAAAATAAAAAACTAGGATTTTCAAAAACCGAACAAACCAAATACCAAACCAAATTTTATTTTAGGTTAATTCGGTAAGATTTATGTCAAACCGAATTAACCGAACTAGCCGAACTAACCGAACCCGAAAGCCTAAAAGACACCAAGCAATCATCAACCATGTCTAAGGAAATAGCAAACTATAAGCTGAGTCATATTGTTATAAGGTCGCTAAGAATAGTGCGCTTTGATGTCGACGTGGCCGAGATTGCATAGAGTTTGATCCCCTCAGCGAGCTTCTCATCTTGGTCTCCAACCAGATCAATATTCAATGGATTATCAAGATACTTCCTAGCCAGCTTCTTCACCCAAGCAGGCATAGTTGCTGAGAACAGCATGCTTTGTCTCTTCTGCGGTAGATTCTCTAGAATCGACTCCACAGCCTCCTCAAACCCAACGGCAAGCATCTGGTCAGCTTCGTCAAGCACCAAGAACTCAACTTCGCCTAGCTTGAGGCTTCTTCCTTCTATCAAGTCAATGATTCTTCCGGGAGTTCCGACAACAACGTCAACACCACGAGTGAGAGCACTCTGCTGGATGGTGTAGGAGACACCACCGTATACACAAACGGTGCTTAGATAAGGCGCAGACTCCTTGATCTCCTTCTCCACTTGCTTGGCTAGTTCTCGTGTAGGTGCAAGGACAAGGAACTTGGGAAGACGACCAGACTTCCTACTCATAAAAGAGAAAAGCAAACATTTAGAAAACCATCAATGTAAACCAATGTTCTAAAAATCGGTCTAGGCAGCACCTAGGCATCCGCACAAGCTAGCAAAGTCATTTTTTTAATATCCAATTTATGTGATACAAATCAGTTTAATTTGTTTAAAATCAATTAAAATTGGTCTAAATTAGCTTAATCAAGCAATAATGTTAGTGTAAATCCATAAATTTGTCTAACATTTTTTTTAATCTAATTTTTATAATTCGTCAAAATAATTTTACAATTAGACACAAAAGACTAAAATATCTAATATAAATGTAACTATATATGAAAATAATTGGCTAAATCGATTTAAACATTTTAAATCGGTTAAAATTGGTCTAAATTTGTTTAATCAAACAATAATGTTAAATTGTTAATGCAGATCATAAATTTGTATATTCTTTTTTGTATATCTAATTTTTATAACTCATCACAATAAATTTGTAATTAGACACAAAAAAAAACTAAAATATCTAATATAAATATAAAATATATCAATATTCATTCTAACCTAAGACCCAAATAATTCATCTACTCACTAATCCTCCATAGAGAACCTAGTTACTAGAACATTTGTGTAAACAAAAATGGATGTAAGGTTAAAAAAAAAAGACCTGAAAGCAGAGTAGTCTCCAGCTTGTTCAGTGAGACGTTTGATGATAGGGATACCGAAAGCTAATGTCTTCCCAGTTCCTGTCTTAGCGCGAGCTATGATGTCTCGTCCTTGCAGCGCAGGAACCAACACAGCCCTCTTCGGACACAACACAGAAACAGTATGTCAATACAGATAAAGGACAAGACTTTAAGAGTTTTCAGATTGAAAAGGATAAGACTTTAAAACCTGAATCGGGAAGAGGTGAGTGATACCACGCTTCTCGAGAGACTCGCCGAGACGCTGAGGCAAGCCGAGTTTCGAGATAGCAAGCTCTTCACCATCGTCTTCTTCTGAGTGGTCGTTGTCGAATTTGTCGGAAAGGCCGAGGCTTTTGAAGGCTTCTTCGCTGAGAACGGAGTTGGGAGTTGCGACGGCGGAAGAGGAGTGGATAAGACGAGTTCTTCGGAGAGAGATGGGAGAGGAGAAGAAAGGGTTGTCTAGAGAGAGAGGTAAGAAACAAGACCTCTTCTTGGAACTGGGTTTTGAGGTTTCGAGGTGGGGGACTTGGTAGAGAGATGGAACTCCCACCGTCGACGCCATTTTTGGATACTCGCCGGAGGAGGAAGGGCAAGGATAAGGTGAGAATGATGAGTTTTATGAAAAGGCTTTGTACGTTCCACGCCTTTGCTTCTCTTATGTTTTTGTTTCTCGCCAAGTGGCGAAGGTATGATGGGCCTTTTATGGGCCGGGGTATGTATATTCAGGTCCATTCTGAGCTTGTTTCTTGGGAAAAAAATTAGTTTCATTCCCTTACTCCTAAGTTTTTTACCCAAACCGAAGTAACTGCCAAAACCCAAACTAAAAAAAACTGAAACCGAATCTCTACTGCTATACAAAAATATCTAAATGAGACTTATCAGCTAAACCGAAATCCAAACTATGATATGAGAATATCCAAAATTAGTTCAATATGCTAATATTTTTATATATACTAAGATAATTTAGATATTTTATAACATTCTAAAGATTTTTGTAATTTTTTTAATTTTTAATTTTGAATAATTTTAGTTAATTTAGATAACTTAACAATTTTTAATTATATTTGTGAATAATTAGATTTGGACGATTTCATACATTGGTTACAATTTGATCCAAACCGAATCCAGAATGAACCGAAGGAACCCAACCCGATATTAAGTAAAACCCGAATGAAACTTATAAGCATAACACCAAAATCTCAAAATCCGAATCAGCTAAACTGAAACTAACGAAGTTCCATAACGTCCATGCCTAGTTACACAAGCTCTGTTATTTAATGTACAAACTATATAATAAAGAAAAAAGTCTCTCAAATATATGTTGTTTATTAATATAAAAACAAATGAATATTATTTTTGTTATATATATCTTCTTATATAAAACTTGGTTCTTCAAAGTTGCTAATTAACATGATCGCGACACATGTTAATTATATATTTAAGATTGTGACATGTGTTAATCTATCTCATAATTAAAAATATATATACTAATATATAAACAAAAACGAATTTTATCAAAAATCTTATTATATATATTATTTAATAGTAATTTTCCTTTTTTAAAATCCTAATCAAAAGATAATTGCAAAATATTATTTGATAAAACTTGGTTCTTCAAAGTTGGTAATTAACATGATCGCGACACATATTAATTATATATTTAAGATTGTGACATGTGTTAATCTATCTCATAATTAAAAATATATATAATAATATATTAACAAAAACAAATTTTATCAAAAATATTATTATATATATTATTTAATAGTAATTTTTCTTTTTTAAAATCCTGATCAAAAGATAATTGCAAAATATTATTTGATAATAATTTTCCTTCTAATATTGTGACATGTGATTAAATATATAAAAGATTAAAAATATATATAATAAGATAATAAAACGATTTTTTTTAAAAAAAACTACTTTTAAAAATTATTTAATAGTAAAAATTATTTTTAAATAATATTTAGTAGTAATGTTTTTAGAAATTTTTCTTTTTCAAAATCCTAAAAAATAGATTTGAAAACAATTTATTTAATCTAATTTTTATTTTCTAAACTTTTAATGAAAATATAATTATAAAAAATTATATTGAGCTTGGTTTTTCAAAACTGTTAATTAACATGATTGTGACACATGTTAGTTATATATTTAAAAATGTGATATAGTTAAACTATATCACAATCAAAAATATATACACTAAAATAATAAAAATGATTTTTCTTAAAAATTAATTATAAATGTTATTTAAGAGTCTTATTATTATTATTATTATTATTATTATTATTATTATTATTATTATTATTATTATTATTACTATTATTATTATTATTGTTATTATTATTTTTCATTATAATTTTTGTTTTAAAAGATACTAAAGATAGAGAATTATAAAAGATAAACATTAACTTTTAAGAAAATAATATTAAACAAAAACGAATTGTAAAATCCTACAAGTACAATAAATTATTAACATGAAGAAAAACTAACTTTAAAATAATTAATATTATTTTTTTAAGAGCATAATTAAAAGAAAATTGTAAAAGTAATCTTATTATTTTCTTACAAGTAAATAACTTTTCTTTTTAATAGATAATTGTATGTTAAACAATTATGACAAAAAATAGCTACAAATATTTCACATCTATATTTAGGTTTAAGCTTGCACATATTATTTTTACAAAAAATAATAGTATTTACATGAAAAGTATTACCAGAGTATTTTCTTTTAATTTCTTGATACAACTCAACTTTTTATTATCCTTAGTACATCTTATGATGCTAGCATAACTTTTAATTTTGATGTTATTGTCGTACATGAATATGTGTGCATATGATAAATATGTGTTTATATGTATAAGACAAAATATATAAATAATTAAACAGAATTTTTCTATTAAAAATACAATAGTTGTATAAAAATCTAAAAGAAATAAAATAATTAATTTCCTTTTTAAAAGTTTAAATAAAATAAAAACGTAAATGTAATCTTATTTCTATTATAATTAACTAACTTTACTTTTTTTAATAATTTTGTGTTAAAAAATATAAACCAAAATTAACTTCAAATATTTCACCTAATATGATTGTGATATGTGTCAATTAAAAAATTAGATTGTGAATGTGTCAATAAAACTTCCACTATGTGAAAATAACTTCTTCTTTTCCTAAAATCTTAAATAAAAGAGATTTCTAAAAGAAAATTCTTTATAATCTTAACCAATTAAGAATTTTTTTAAAAAATCGTGACTAGAGAGAATTTTAAAGTTTTATTTAATAGTAATTTTTACTTAAAAATTTAATAATAAACATGATAGTAACAATTATTCAATTTACAAGAAAAATTGTAAAAATATTAATGATATTAAAAAAAATGAGTTTTGAAAATTGCAACTTTTAAAAATAGTTAATATTAACTGGAAATAGTTATTTGATAGAAATATGTTTTTTAAATCCTAGACAAAATATAATAGTAAAAGATTATGTAATATCTGTTTCCTTTTCTAAAATCCTACAAAACTGTAAAAGAATATTAGATAGTTGTTTTCCCTTTTTATAAAAAAAATCCTGAACAAAAAAAAATTTGTATAATATTTTTAAGTCCTAACCAAAAAAGAATTGTAAAACTTTACTTGATATTATTTTTAAGAGAGTGTTTGATGATGAACATGATACTAAAAATTATTTAATTAACAAAAGAAGTGTAAAATTAGTATTGATACAAATTTTAAAAATAGCAATTTTAAAATTTTTTATTAATAACTAAAAATAATTATTTGATAGTAATATTTTTGTATGAAATTCTAAAGAGAAGATGATTGTAATAGGTTATATGATAGTAATTTACCTTTTCTAAAATCTTAAACAAAATTTTAAAAGAGTATTTAATAAGTTTTTTATTTTTTTATTGTAAATAAATAGGAGATTTATAAAATAAAATTTTAAAGACTTATTTAATAAAATATTAAATTAATACATAAGAATATGTATAATGTTGTCATTGATTTGATTGGTGTGTTTAACTTTCATTTCGTTTTTACTTTTCATTTCTTATTTCGGATTGTGTTCAGTTTAAATGTTTATGTATAGTATTTTCTATAATCCTTAGAATAAAGTTTATAACAACTCATCTATGCACCATGATTATAAAATACAAATATTAACTTGAACTTATGTGTGAAAATGTTTAAATTATAAAATAAATCGCAAATAACATATGCAAAAAACAATCATAATACTATAATAAAATGATTTATTATTTTATGGTTTTTATTAAATTAAAACATCAAACAAAAACCCGTTGCAACGCAACGGACTCATATCTTGTAAATAATATTTTGTATATTTATAATAGAAATATTTTTGTTTAGAAAATAACATATTAAAATTTTGAATTTTATAATTTCTCTATTTAAAAAAGAATCATCGAGAGAGAAAAGAGAAAGGGAATAACAAAACTCTAGTAAGCCGCCATCAACTCAAGCTCGGAGGAGGGGCGGAATCCGGTGATTCGTTGCCGTGAGAGCCCTCTTCTCCTCCTCCTCTTCTTGTTATTATGTTGTATGTTTCTCTGTTACTCTCCTCTGATTTTCTTCTTCTTCCCACAACGTCGAGATGCGAGCTACTCTGGATTTCCATGGATTCTCTTGTGGATCTACAACAGTGAGACACTGTCAGTCAAGTCGCTGGAGTAGCAGCGAGATGCTGCAAGGAGTCGAAAGGGAGGGGCTCTATATGAGAATAATTTCGATTTGGTGATTTGTGTTTTGTTTTAGGCTTAGCTTATATGTCACTTACTCTCTCCTGCGTTTTAGATCCTCCTTGTTCCGGGGTTGATTAGTTCTTTGGCCTGGAGACGAGTGGAAGCGTGTGAAAAACATCTCTTTCGTGTGGTGGTGTTGAATCGTTGGGTCTCAAAGGTTCAGAGGTGCTTTGATAGTTTTTGTCCGTTGTTGAACGGACTTCTTTGCTGACTCTTGGACCTTCGTTTCTTTCCATACTTTGTTTGGAAGTTACTGTGTTAGATGCTCCTCTCCATCTTGGCTCGTCTCCTTTGCTTTGCCTACTTATCCACTCAACGGAGAGGATGTATTCTCTGAATCCTTGGTTGGCTTAAAGATTGCTCGCTCTAGTCTTTTTTTTTACATTGGAATTGGTACGGCGGTGGTGTTTTAGCGAGATTTTGAGCAGAACAGGTTTAGCATCTTTGTTGTGAAGAAGTTGGTTGGTGTCACCTCTCCATTTCCAGTCGTGATATAGTCCTCGCTGCAGCTTATAATAAGATTTCGTCATGTCCCGGTTGGTTCGTTGATTTCCTCATTCCTTGTTGGCCTCTTCTTGAATGTTTGAAGGAGTATAATGAGGTTGAGGTTTTGGTTCAATCGGAGGAAGTTGCGGTTTCGTAGGAGGGTTGGTCCCATGTGTTTCGGTTCTTGGACCCATGTTTCAGGGTCAGTGTGTGTGGGGTGCTATTCGGCGTGGTTCTGGCTTTTCACCGTGGACAAAAGGTTAAGGTGATTTTCGGTTCCGTTAAGTCCTCGCCGCTTGTCCACTTGGTTGAATGTGATCTCTTGCTAGAACTCTGGTTGTTTTAGGCCTTGACTATGCTATCTATGGTTTTGTTAAAAGATTGTAGCAAGATCTAGTTGTAGGAATTTGCTTTTGTCTTAAATTATGTTTTAGTGTAGTCTTTGGTGCCTTCGTATGGCTTTTAGTGTCCTTTCTGTGGACTGTTGTTTCAGGGAATATTCTGCCAGCTCTTGTTGTATTCCACCGAGTGTTTAATTTAAATCAATTGAGGGGAAAAAATAATTTCTCTATTTTAAAGAAAAATATACAGGTAAGTTCAATATATTTCCTCAGTCCCACACTTTCACCACACCTTTGACAAGTTTATATTTTTTTCTCTTGCTGATGTAAAGAGTACAGCTAAATAAAATGAAACTTGCCGACAAATGATATTGTAGTTTTATAAAATGTAAATATAGAATAATGAACCGTCTATTAAAATCACTGGATTTGGTAGACTCGTGATTGTTAATGAGAAAATTAAATCGTTCCAAAAATAAAATAAAAAAACGTTAGAAAGCGAAATAATTAATCAAGGTCTGAAGTAAACAGGCTGGGATTAGATGGACGTTGATTGGATTCCAACTCGTTGTTGCTGATCTAAACATCTTAAAAAAAATTGGGAAATCTGTTTTTTTAGAACAAAAAAATGGTAACTATGTCCATTTAGACTAATTTATACTACTTTATGTTCTATTACACTAATTTTTTCCAAAATGGCAGTAATGCCCTTAAAATTGTAATTTTTTAAAAAGATATATATTGAGTTCGACAAGTGGGATCGATCGATCCCACTTTACAAGTTATAGTGGATCGATCGATCCCGATCATTATTCAGAACAAAAAAAACGCGAAATATATACTGATCGACCTGGTCCATTTCACTCGATCGGCGAAGGTCGATTTACACAGATCGACCGATCTGTAAGAATAGATCGATCAATCCCGTGCCGAGGAAAGAATCCCAAATCGATTTTTTTGGTTTTGTATGATTATATCCGGATTCATTCCCACTTGATTTGAACCGACCAAGCATGATTTCAACTCTTTAAACTCGATTTCTATGGGATGAAACCCATAATTTCCCATTCACGAATAAAGGGAGACAAAATCAAATTCTCACCCAAGTTCATTAACCCTAACTCACTCAATTTCACTCTGATTTGGACGATTATTTCACCCAAAGCAAGTAACCTTCTCCCTTTCTTTTTATCAACATTAAAACTCCAACTTGAAGATACAACCAATTCCCAAACACCACATGAAGCATAGACATGAATCATGGTAGAAATAATGTGAAAATTTTGTGAAAATTTTGTGAACAATCAATGGAATATAGAAGACAGCGAAGAAGGTTGCCAAGGTTTTTTTTGTCGCTTTTTTTTTGTTCCTTTTTCAAATTTTTTTTTTTTTTAATGGAATATTTACGGAATCCCCATGAATAGGTTAAAACCTTATTCCATGGTATTTACATGAGATTGCTCTTTCTTATTCTT
>NC_027749.1:49052406-49061196 GCF_000695525.1 Brassica oleracea var. oleracea
CAAATTTTTTTTGTTTGTAAAACTATTTATTAAAATTATTTTCATAAATATTAAAAGATATTATAGGAAAATATGATATAAAATATAAATTAATGTAAAAGGACATAGTTATTTATTTTTTTGCTCTAAAAAACAGTTTTCCCAAAAAAATTTAACTCTTATCGAAACTTGCTCTGCTGTGATGAAGCCCATCTCCTCCTAAAAGCTTGCTCCTTTCTCAAGAAAGGAAGGAAGGCTTACCAAAACCCTCATCTCAAAAATCCACAATCTACCTCAAATTTAGGTTTTTTTTTTTTTTGTTACTACGGTTACATTGCTCTCTTCCCCATCACAGATCCTCTCATTTTCGCTACGAATCATCAAACCCACCACGAAAAGTTACCAACTTTGCTAATCACGACAATCTGGGATCCTCGTTAGGGTTCTTGTCTCTGCTCTCGATCACGGATCGTTATCATTCCCGCTACTTCCCCCATCTTCGATTCATCAAACCCACAGCGTAAAGTTACCAACTTTGCTTGTCTCTGCTTCGATCCCCCTTAGATCCGTCTCAGGTTTGTACCCAAAACCTCTCCTTTTGCTTGATTACATAGTTTGTTGATAGAGAGATTTGCGTTTTGTTCGTTTTGCAGAAATGGCGGATTCGATTCCGTTTTATCTCAACATTGTGGCGTTTCTATGCACTGTTGGAGCCATTGCTCTTGCAATATTCCACATCTATAGGCATCTCTTGAACTACACGGAGCCAACTTATCAGAGATATATCGTACGCATTGTCTTCATGGTCCCGGTCAGTACTCTCAGCATCTCTAACCTGTTGAAGCTGTTTAGTCTTTAACTTGTTCTTGATTGGTTTGGTTTCTTCTCCTCACTGTGCCACAGGTTTATGCCTTCATGTCATTCTTGTCTCTTGTCCTCCCTACAAGCTCCATTTATTTTGATTCCATACGAGAAGTGTGAGTCTTCCTAACACTCTGATTGTGCTTGAAACTTGAGCTTAGAAGATGTTCACTGTGTTTTACTCTTTAGTTTGGAGTCCCTCACTAGTTCATTTTTAATGTCAATGGCCTTGTGACATTAATGTTCCTAATGAATTTTTATTGGTTGTGTTTCAGTTATGAAGCATGGGTCATTTACAACTTCCTCTCCCTGTGTTTGGCTTGGGTTGGAGGTCCAGGAGCAGTAGTGCTTAGCTTAAGCGGCCGCTCTCTACAACCATCATGGTGTCTCATGACTTGTTGCTTTCCTCCCTTAACACTCGACGGGTAAGTTTGCTAGTTTACAAGTCTTTATCTAATAGTATCTTGAGATGTATACTGACACATGTGCCATGTTACAGGCGTTTTATTCGAAGATGCAAGCAAGGTTGTCTGCAATTCGTAATCCTGAAGCCTATCCTAGTGGCTGTCACACTTGTGCTTTACGCAAAAGGGAAGTACAAGGATGGGAACTTTAACCCTGACCAAGCGTATCTCTATCTTACCATCATCTACACCATATCCTACACAGTGGCTTTGTACGCGCTTGTGCTGTTTTACATGGCGTGCAGAGATCTGCTTCAGCCGTTCAATCCGGTCCCGAAGTTTGTGATCATTAAGTCTGTGGTCTTTCTAACTTACTGGCAGGTAAAATTTGTCATCTACTCTTGGCTTTTGCTAATTGCTATCTTCCACATATAGTTGTTTCTTTAGGCATGCCGGTTTGGTTAGTTCAGGTTATTTGGTTCGGTTAGTTCGGTTCAACATACATCTTACCGAATTAGTCCGAAATAAAGTGCAGTTCGGTATTCGGTTAGTTCGGTTTTTGAAAGTCTACCGAAGTTTTTTATTTCTGTTAGATTTTGGTTTAATTTTGTTAAAATTTCGGATTAATTCAGTTAATTTCGATTAAGTTTGTTTAATTGTTATTTGAGTTAGTTTAGTTTGAAATTGGTTAGTTTGGTTTGGATTTTCGGTATGGTTTGGGTATAAAATTTTCTTTTTAAAGAAGAAAACCGAAATAATCGATAACCGAACCGAAAACTACTAAATCGAACCGAACTATCCGGTTCGGCGGTTCGGTTCAAAATCCAAGGCCTAGTGTTTTTTTGCTAATTTTGTTCCGTGACCCTCTTCTTTGTACAGGGTGTTCTAGTTTTTCTTGCTGCAAAATCTGGATTCATAAAGACCGCAGAGGAAGCAGCTCATTTTCAAAATTTCATAATTTGCGTCGAGATGCTTATTGCTGCAGCATGCCATTTCTATGCTTTCCCATACAAGGAGTATGCGGGTGCCAATGTTGGTGGATCTCGCAGCTTCTCAGGGAGCCTAACACATGCTGTGAAACTAAACGACTTTTACCATGACACTGTTCACCAGGTAACTAACTAACTCATGTTGTTTTTAAACCACTGGTGATTCAAATAATTTGGTTTCCTGATGATTGGTTTATATTACAGTTTGCTCCTACTTATCATGACTACGTGCTCTATAATCACAACGAGGGTGGTGAAGAGGGGACAAAGAAGTACAGGTCGAGAACATTTGTGCCAACTGGGCAAGAGATGGATGCAATGAGAAAGAACAAACCAGTTTATGCAAACAAGATAGACGGTGTTTCGGTTTCAAGTAGTCTATCCTCAAATGCAAGCTCACCTAAAAGCTCCAGCGTGACATCTGATCCTGTGCGCTCTGAAGCTGTGAAGTCTTCTTTGCTTGTTGACGCCTCGGATTCTCTTGATACAATGTATGATATGACGCTCATTGACATTGATATATCTAGTTTCCCAAGCAATGTCCCTTCAGCAAATGAAAGTGGGCCCAGATAGGAGCAGAAGAAAAAAAGATGTAGCAAGCACCGTTTAAAGGTACAAAGACGTGCTCCTAAGAGTTGGATTCGGATGAATCTTCTCAGGTGTGTTCTTAGTTGGAAGATGTTAGTAGAAGACTTGAGGATAAATGAAAAGAGCTTCTAAACCAGTTTGCATTTACTTCTTGTAGCTTTATATGATGAGTCTTCTACTCGCATTCTCTCTTGCAGCATGTTTGAGAATTGCTTAGCAGCCAGAAACGTTATTCATATACGTGTAACTAGTTGGGTTGCAGAATCTTTAGAAGTTTACATTTTGTGTGTTCCATGGCGTTTGAGAGCATTGTAAGGCCTTGAAACTCTCTCTCAACGGCTAAGGTTAACCAACCACTGATCATAATTTGAATTAATAAAAAATTCAAAACAAATTCTTTTGATAAATTTTCTTTTAATATAATATTTTTAAAAACACAGATCAATTGGGACTCAGTTGTCTTTTGCATTTATTCTCTCTTCTACTCATGTTCCCAAATGATTACACAGCCACTCACTTAAGTGGCTTCTCTTCTCCTTAATCTCTTGTTTATATAAAAAACCTCCTAATACAATCATTGCACATGGCTCTCAATTTTCCTATCAATTATAACATCAATTCTTTTTTAAAAAAAATCTTTTCATGTGACAACCAGAACCACATAGGTCAAATACATGGCAGATGCAGTCTCTCCCTGACTCATGTGGTTAAACAAGAACTGCAAAACTCTCATATGATTTGAGGATTTGTGGTTTTTAACAAACACAAATCTGGAATATAGCCATGTGCTTTCAGAATCTTTCCCTCACTCTCCTATCATTTAATGGAGCCCCTTTCTCTCATCAATCATCATCAAAATTTTCTTTGTTTGTCACTCAGCTGTATCTCATTATCATTTAAGTATTTCCTTAGTTTTAGAGCTACTCCCAATTAACATCTTCTTTTCTCTGTTTTGTATTTCTTCCAAACTACAACAATAAGCTCAAGATGCTGCAGATTACTGGTAAGAACCTATCAAGATCAGCATGCAGCTACCAGAAGCTAAGTCATCATTACGAGAAGGCTACCACAAGAGCTATACGACATCACGAGGGGAAGAAAATAGAGGGTAGGTCAAAAGGGTTTAGACTAAACCGACCAAGGAAGCTGGTTCTTAAGGCACTTGTTTTGCCAAGAAGGTTCTTGAGCATTTACTCACGTATAACAGATAAAATGAACAGAGAAGGTTTCTATTCCAATCACATTCTCTCTTCTCACTGGGGCTCCCCTATTGTATTAGAGAATAAGCTGAGGTTTTGACGCTTGTGACTTTTGTATACACCAAAAAGAGATCAAAAAGAGAGGAATGATGAAACTGTAACCAAATGCTACTTATAATGTTAAACCAAATGCTTATGATGGTTCGGTTTGTCTTATTTTTTCCATGGTTGAGACTTGACATCAAGTGAAAGAGAGAGTCCTCTCTACTTTGTTGAGTGCTTAGCAACATTTCTGAGAAAATATCAAAAGTATATGGTTGTGTTGGTTGCTTAATAATGAATCACTCATACTTGGTCCACAAGCTTTACTTCTTGTCCCGCAAGTTATCTTTGATACACTAATACACAAATCTCATATTAGTAAGCCAGACAGAAAGTGTCTAAAATTTAATGTTAAGTGTGTATTCAACTGATCATGGGACTGAACTTATGTATATCTTCATTTATACAGAAGTTCATGTTACGAGCAGCTTCTCAACAGTTCACACTTCATAGACCATAATCTCACTAAGACATGCCACTGATCATGTTGATTGCAATGTTTAGTACATTATATGGCATTTTGTCTGGGATTAGTCGTTGACAATACAAGAGATAGAGTAGTAAGCCCACTTTAAACATATTATTTAGTATAATTGCTGGAGATTAAGCGTGACAGATAAAGCATCAATTAAAGAAGAGATAAAAGGCAAGAAGAGAGATAGCATGATAAAGGAGATAACCACTTTACAGAACATAAAGACTTTACAAAACAGAATGTGATGATTTGTGACAACCACCTTGTGTTTTTATATGTGTTATAATCAGAAGCAACACATTTAAAGATTGAAGCTTGTCTGTAAAGTAAAAAAGTTTTTTTGGTCACTTTTAAGGGAATCAAGAAGTATCATTATAAAGCTGTAAAAGGGTATAGCATTTTCAAGAAGAAACCATTTCTGAGAAGGACAAGGCTATATGAGGAGTTTGGTGTATAGGAAGATGTGGTGGATTGTTCATGGAAGGAAGAACAAGAGGAACTTACACCGCGATTTTGAGGTATGTTTTGTGAAAACATGAGCTTCTGATTCACATAATTTTCAATATTGGACATGGAGTTTAAAACAAATTAAAGTGTTATGATTTGGTAGAATAAGAGTATATGTGACTTGGGGAAAGACTTGGAGGAGATACTAAAGGGGAGACTAGAGACTATAGAGGAGGAACCTGAAGCGGAAGAGCGAGAGTGGTTAGGAGAATCTCATAAGCCAATGTTGGGTAAGGCTAAGATGAAAGTGGAGAAGGGAAAAGCAATAGTAAAGGCAAAAGTGAAGAGTGGTAAAGTGTTTTACATGTTGTGTGTTATTAGTTTAGCCTCTAAACGTGGTTTTAATGATCTTGTTCTTCACTAAATCCTAATTTTCTTTTCTTTTTTTATCTTCTTGATGAATGTGTATATACGTGTGTATTTCTCTCGGTTAATTTTACTTGTGTAGTATGCAGTTTTGTGTTTATTCTTGTCATACTTGCTAAATGAAAAAAAAGAGTTGGAGGTCATGAATCAACCATTGCATCAACTAATAGTATTAACTTCTAAAACTCATATAAATTTTGTTTTAAAAGTTTTAGGATTGATATGAGTGATGATTCAAATATCAGCTAGTATGAGATCTATTTTCCTAATTATAGCACTCTTTTTATTCTATCTTCTTACGATTCTTGCAACCACCGTAACCGAGCCACGTCCAACTCCTATATTGAGACATGACAACCAAAGCAGCGACCTCTTCTCTGCCATTTCCGACATGAGAAGAGAATCTTACTATGGTTTTGTCACCCTTCTCCATGTCCTCAGCGATACAAATGTCTTCAAGAACCAATAGATTACTTTCTTGATGCCTAGCGACGAGGATCTGTCTCATGCGCAGACATGAGTCAAGAAAGTCTTGAGACGTTTATCCTAAGACATAGGATTCCTGCTTGGCTTATGATCAACCACATGCTTCGTTTCCCGAACAGAACACTTGTTCCTTGTAGCATCCCTGATAAAATGTTCACCATTACAAAGTCTGGTGGGTCGGGACTTTTTTTGAATAATGCGAGGATAGTTTCTCCTAATATTTGTCAGAATCAGCAACGTTATTACATTCATTGACGCCTCCTTTTCAAAAGGAATGTTATCACCCAAAATGTTATAACCATTAAGTCTCACTTAGTCTAGGCACTGAAGCTCTCTCTATGTTTTCAGAAAATGTGGAGGGTGTAAGAATCGTCGTCTAATGTTTTCAGAAAATAAGAGTTGTAGATTTCTCAAAGTCATGTAAAAAGAGCTGCAATGTGCCCATTAAACTATATACTATCTTGTTGCAAATTTTTATTTCCAAAGAAATTGGCTGAATAATTCATCATGTATGTTCAATTGTTCATAACTGGTTCTCATCAAAGATATGTTGTCAAAAACCAACTTCGGTCGGGACAACAAAATCAAATATGTATCCATGTTGTGTTTAATGACAACTAGGTGTTGTGCCCGCTCATGCGGGCATAATCTTTTACGAATATTTATTTGTTTAAATTAAATCAGTATTATCGCTTCAAAAATTAAATCAAACATCAAATTATTTATATTTAATATATATTTTCATTAAAAACACTCAAATATTTAAAATATTTTAGAAAATATATGTATGCAATATATGTATGCAATTTTTTTACCTGATTAATATTTGAATATAAATTGTTGTATATCTGAGTTTAAAAATTTATAATATAAAAAAAAAATATATATATATATATATATATTCATTAAGATAACAACACAATATATGAATTATCTTCTTTTATAAAAAATATAATATTATTAATATAAATTCGTTTTTAATTAAATAATAATATATAGATATATTCATTAAGGGTAGCAATGATATTAACCAGACTAATTTTTAACGTGAGAGCTCCATTGTGAAAAATTACTTCGCAAATAATAGTATAGATTGGTTAAATAGGGAATGGCATAGATAGATTGTGATACATATATCCAGTATAGGCCGACAAAAGATATATTAATATTTATAGGTACTTATATTTATATTTGTAGTAATAGTTCCATGTTAAAAAATGAAAAAAATTACATTTGTATCATTTTTCAAAAAAATTAGAAATTTGCACTAAATTATTTTATAAGAGATGTTTTAAGAGTAATCGGTAAGAAAGCACCCAAAAGCTCATATAATTTGTCATATATCCTTGTTTCTTTTTAATATTTTTTATGACTATAATACCCTTATTTCTATCTCTCTCCCTTTTCCATTTTTATATGTTCTAATCTATTTATCTCTCGTATAGATTCTTCAAATCATCTTCTAATTCAACACAAATCTTTATTTTTTTATTCTGATTCTTTTGACATCCATAATGCTAATCTTATTATCTCACCCCAATTTCAATGTTTCTAATTTCGACTCACAATCAACTTTTAGATAATATATACGTTAGTAGGTATTTTATTACTTACCTGCTATTATTTAGATTTTAATGGATTCTTAATCGATACATGAAGTGTTAGCTGTTACAAATAGTTTTGGGGGCTATTTGATAGATAACTAATTAATTGTTAATAGTTTCAATAACTGATATATGATTTGTTAGTCGATACATTTGTCTAATACATAGATTGTTAGATGATGCTGAAATTATTAGCTGATATGTTAGTTGATATGTAGATTGTTACCTGCTATGTAAATATTTAGCTGATAAATCTAGAGTTACTTGTTTTCGATAAAGCATGAGAGTATTTTCGTCCGCACAGTGTCAAAAAATTACTCATTTTTAGGTTATTCATAATTATGGGCATTCAGCTAATTTAGACCTTAATTGGGTATATTCCACACATTTAATGTGAGTTTTAGTGATTTTGAGATATTCCGTATTATAATTTATATTATTTTGTTGTAAAAAAAATAAATTAAATTACATTATTTTATTATATTGGATTATTACTATCTTTTGGATAAAACGATAATTGGAAAGATTTGACTCGAAAAAGAATAAAGAAAAAGACCAGCGATACCGTATCTATTAAATTAAATTGTAAATTAATAAAGTCGTTAACTAATTAATTGAGAGAAAACAGCGACAGCGAAGGTTTCTGATTGGAAACGAAACCGAAGCGAAGCCGTGTAGAAGACAACAGCAAACAAACAAACAAACAAAAATCAAACTCCTGTTTCTCTCAATTACTCAATTTCTCTTTGACCATCGTCCTCTGCTTTCGATTCCGATCTTCTCTTTTGCTATCTGAATTCGAGAAACGGCGTCTGGTTAATGCCTGGAAGCCACGGGGAGATTACGGTGGTTGAACAGAACAGAGTCGTTAACGACAACAAGAAGACAAGGAAGAATAAGAAGAAGAAGGACGAGGGCGATGATGTCGAGAACGGGAACCAATTAGTAGTGCCCTCGAATTCAAAACCCAGGAAGCAATTTACAGACAGGTTCGGAAAGAAACACAAATCACGTTCTGGGTCGTGTAAGGGAGGATGCTTTTCTGTGATGAGACCTCGCAGAACAGAGGAGGAGGAGGAGGAGGACGAGGGTTCTCCTTCATCTTCAGCTCATGATATGCTGAGAGTTATGTTGGAGAACAATGATTACTTCTCTGACGAGTGCAATCCACATCGATGATTTTGTGTAAGCTTTGATGATCATTGCTGTTGGGATGGGGGGGGGGGGTGT
>NC_027749.1:49061269-49095529 GCF_000695525.1 Brassica oleracea var. oleracea
GGGGGGGGGGGGGATTATTCTTTTTTAATTTGTTGCTGCTCAATTTGAATAGTACTTTTTTCTTCATCTTCTGGTTAAGTCAATCAATGCCTATGAGTGTTTTTCTTATGATGATATCTAAAAAAGAAGATTCTTGTCTTAACAGAGATTTTTTTTTCTTTTTCAGCAAATTCACAACACAACTTTCACAACTTTCATAAAATGGGAAGAAGAATCAATAAGAGTTCTCTGAGCATTTACACAAGGATAACAGATGAAATGAAAATAGAAAATTTCTATCCCAATCTCATTCTCTCTTCTAACTGGGGCTTTCCCTATTGTATTAGGGAATAGGCTAAGATTTTGACGTTTGTGACTTCGTATATATACCAAAAAAAAGATCAAGACCAGAGGAATGATGAAACTGTGACATCAGGTGGGAAGAGCGAGTCCTCTCTACTTTGTTGAATGCTTAGCAACATTTATGAGAAAAATATCAAAAGTATATGTTTGTGTTGGTTGCTCAATAATGAATCGACGTTACATCACTCATATTTGGTCCACAAGCTTTACTTCTTGTCCTGCAAGTTATCTTTGATTACACTAATGCACAAATCTCATATTAGTAAGCCAGAAGTGTCTAAAATTTAATGTTAAGTGTGTATTCAAGTAATTCAACTGATCATGGGACTGAACTTATGTATACCCTTCATTTTCGATATATAATTAGGAAGTTCACACTCCATATAATCTCACTAAGACATGCCGGCATTAGAAAGAAGAACTTGTGAACAAACATATCATAAATAGGACACATCAATAAAAAAATTAATATGATATAGAAAATACACCGACTAAATTTTTTTTTTCTATTGTATTGACGTTCCAATATTTTTTTAAATCCCTTGAAATAATTATGTGTTAACTCTTATGGAAAATCATCACAAGGTATGATTTTGGTTGATCTACATAAATTTTATCTTAAAAACCAGAAGAGTCACTCTATATTTTATGGTATAATCACGAAAGTGAAATTATGCAGAATAAAAGAATCCTTATAAGATTACTTAAATAGAAAATTACCAAAAGACAAGTCACCAAAAGAACATTTATCAATAGATGCATGAGCCCTAGTTCCCTACAAATTAAATTTGAAAAATAAGTGACTAACACCAAATCATATAATTAACGTGAATCAATAACAAAATAAGTTAATATGTTTACAAAGGTATTAACCAACACCAATTCAATTGAAACAAATTTTGATTTTTCATGATTCTAAAGTATCAACACTTTTACTCTAATTTTATAGCAATCTTTAGCCGGCTCAATATCTCTAATAAGAAAAAGTGAAACGATCTTCTTTTTCAAAAAGACAACATTTGAAAGTGTTTCATTTTCTCTATTAAAAGAGAAGTACAATTTTTATCTACTATAAAAAGTCATACTGAGTTCATTTCATCAATTACCTCTATTCAATTATTCACATTATCTATTAAATATACAACATTTCTAAAAGTTCTTAATAATTATAAGGATATTAATATTATTACGAAACTTGTTAGAGAAAAATTTAACAAAATCTTACTAAAATTTTAAGTATATTTTTAAATTAATGCATGATTAATTTCGTAATTAGTAATATAATATTATTAAAAATTAATTTTAAATAAAATTTTATTACAAAAATAAAATTATATGGTATTTTTATAAATTTTATAATTGGTAATATATGAATTAAAATGAAAATTATATTAAATTGTTAAATTACTATAATATACTAAAATAATATGATTTTGTCATCTTTTTAAAATATAATATACTAAAACTAATATAATATACTAAAATAATATGATAGATGTTCTATGTATACAATATACTAAAACAATCAAACCAAATTGCTTAAACTGAAAAATGTATTTACTTATAAGATCTCACAATATACTAAAATAATAAAAATGCTAAAGTATACTTTAAACACAACATGAAATTATAAATTATCCTTAACAGATATCCTTTCTATAATAGAACTAAATAAAATTTTAAAATGTAGTGTATGCAAACTGTAGAAATTTTAAAAAAATATATATATATATACTGAAGGAGTTTCTCTATTTGATTATTTTATATTTATGAATTTACTGTACTGAACTAAAAAAATATTAGTATATAATAACAATTAATAACAAAGTAAAATGTATAAGATAAAAATTTATCCACACGAACGTGCTAGTCAAAATCTAGTATTATTTAAAGATGAAGTTCTGTAAGTTTTGTATGTATTTTCCATCAAATGTATGATGAGAATATATACTATCATAGCCTAAAGTCGACAAATTATTATAAGACATTATTAAGATGGATACTAAGATAAAGTCGGCTTCTATGTATTAGCATTTACATACAGAGGGGTGTCAATTCGGGCTGGCCCGGCCCGTCCCGGCCAAACCCGCTAAGCCCGTTGACATTTGAGCCCGGCCCGGCCCGGAAATATTTTGGGCCCGAAAATATTTTGGGCCCAGAATTCAAAGTCCGGCCCGGTCCGGCCCTTGTAGGGCTATAGGACTTTTCGGATTTTTTGGCATTTTTGAAAAATAATTTGTCATTGTCACTTCCATCGTTTTAATATATGTGAATTTTCATTAAAAAACAGTTTCATTTTTTAGTTTTAAAATATAAAGTAAGTTTAAACTTTTCTTCTTTATCAAAAATATTTTACTTTTCGTATGCTTTAAAAACATATTATAAACAAATCAATTTTAATAAGATTTAAATAATAAAAAAAAAATTAAAACTAAATATGTAAAAAGCAAAAATTATGATAAAGATGGTCAAATGTTTCATAATTTGTATTTGGAAACAAAAAACATGTTGTACATAAAAGAAGAATGTACATTTGCAAAATTTAAAATATGACACTTGTAATGATCAAACAATAAAGTGCATTAACAACTTTTATATGTGTTTTATTAGAGTGTTGGATAAAAATATTAAAATAATATGTCAATACTAATAATGATTTTGAATCAAGAATGATAATATTTAAGGTAAAATATAAAATTTCGGGTTTTCGGACCGGTCCTAGCCCAAATGGGCTTAGGCCCAAAATACCCAAAGCCCAAATGGGCTTAGCCCGAAAGGCCCGATCTTTTTGGGCTTATAAAACTAAGCCCAAACCCGGTAATTTTTAGGATAGGCGGACTCGGGCTGCGGGCTTCGGTCCTAATTGACATGTCTATACATAATATTATAACTATAATACGACATAGACTAAGATAAATATCACTTACACATTATCTATACTATCATTAAATTATAAACAATAATAAAAGATATATTATGTTCCACGTCCAGTAACAAATATGATTTAAAATTATCCATTAGCATATATGATTTTAAAACAAAATAATAAGAATTGGTCATAACTCTTCAAAGTTACAATTTTTTTTAATAAAAAAGGTGTATGTCTAATTACAAAACTTGAAATAGTTATACTATTTAAATTAATAAATTAATAATTCAGCTAAAAACTAATAATAAATTATTGACTAACCTAAACCTAATAAAAATGACAAATAAGAAAAATTAACTAAAATCCGGAAGAACATGACAAATAAGCAAAAAAAAAAATTATATATCTAATTACAAATTTTATAGTTATATTATTAAATTAATTAATTATTAACTCAGCTAAAAACTATTAATAAATTAATGGAAAGTATGACAAATAAGCAAAAATACCTCATAAATAATAGTATAGATAAACAATACTAAGTTTTTTACTATTATTATTATTATCAAATAAATACAACTTTTGTTTATATATAAAATTTAATAAAATTATATAAAAATATAAATAAAAATCAATAAAAATATAAGTAAAATATAAGTGAAAATTATTTTTTTTAATGTGAAATTTTGTATTAACAACCAATCTATATTGTTATTTGAGAAGTGAGTTTGTTGATGGTATCTATATTTTGCAAAATATCTATATTTTGCAAAATATTTGCATTAGTCAGCGGTGGAAAATCTGTCGGCATAATTTTGAATCAAAGAGTTTGTTTGTAAAAATCCGATGAACTTAAGTTGATTTCTCTTCTTTATAGAATGTTTCATTGGAATCCAAGTGTGAACTTGTTTATTTAGGGTAGATGATAGATTAAGGTCTAACCTAAGACTCAACTGAGTTAATGTCTATCTTAATTTGCTGGTTTAACCTCGTAATCGTTCTCGTCTAAATTGGTGTGATGGCTAGGAAACATGAGAGAAAGAGAGAGATTATTATATCTCTTTACAAACGACTTACATATTTATAGGAGCCATAGGTCAGCAAAATACATATATTAGAATAAATATTAAAATATTGCAAGAATGTTAAATTCTTACTAGAGTATTTGTTCTAAAAAGAATGTAAACATGCTCATCTTCTCTGAATTTAACACTTAACCAAACGCCTCATAACTAAGTGGATTCTGTTCGGATTCATCTACTCTCTTGAAAACACACTGATGCATGAAAAATAGTCATAACCAAAAGGATATAGTAGTCACACTCCATATGAGATTGAAGCATACATCCTTGCCTAACATTGTTACCTACAACTACAAGTGCTATTAGAGATGAAGCAAGTATTGCAAGGATACAGTGGTGGTACTAATGAAATCAAAACATGTGACGTCTCTCTTTCTTGTGGAAATGTCTGTGAGACTATTTGAGAATTATGTAAAAACCAAGTTCTCGTTGTCTCTCGTTGTCTAAAGAACACTAAATTCAATACAAGTTGGGATGAATAATGTAAAGTTTGATACTTTATGGACTTTAGTGGTAAAAAAGTACAAAAATTTGAAAAACTTATAATCAACTCAATACATTGAACATTAGGAATGACAATTACTCTCTTTTTGTGTAAAGAAAACTTATAATTCAATCCAAGCTGGGATAGATTCTGACCCGGCCCTGATAGGAATGCAATGTTTGGCCAAATTATTCAAACTGTTTGTTTAGCCTAGTGGTATCAATACTATTAAATTATAAATATGATCTATTGATAAAAGATTATGTCCAACTATTATTTCAACAAAACATACATTTTAAATATAACTGCAATTAAATTTAATTTCTGAATCTAACCACCACATGTCTAATAATCGGGTAACCACCACAATAACCACCATGACCAGTTTGATTAAAATATATTGATGCAGTCTATTCATACAAACATCAATTAATATATCACGTCAGTTACCAAAGAAATATTTATGCCAATATATATCTACTAATAATAGCAATCCCAATTAATTCAAAAGGTTGTGAATTCCACTTATGTTGAAAGGTTGTGTTTTTTCAACAACTAAAAGTTGTGCCTTTTTATTTAAAAATGTCTATTTATATTGAAAGAATGTGACCATTTATATTGAAAAGTTGTGATTCTTCATATAAATATTATTACAAAAAGACACAACCTTTTAATTCAAAAGATGTGACTCTTCAAACAAATTTTTGAAAATCTATAAATAGTCCAATGTACATGTCTTCTCAAAGCATAATTTTCACTAATCAAACAGGGGCGGAGCTAGAGAAAAAAATTGTGGGGGGAAAAATAAAATTATGCATAGAACTAAGGATAGGTTTGTTAAAAAATAGGAGGGCAAATTGAAAACTAGTCAATGTTTTACACTGAATCTTTAAAATGAGTTGGGGGTAGCTGCCCCCCTGTTATTCAATGTGGCTCCGCCACTGTAATCAAGTAAAATGGTGAAGAAAAAAAAATTAATAATAGCAAACCCAAACAATGTTGAAAAGTTATATGTTTTATAAGAATTTTATTTCTTGTTAAAAGTTGTGTCTTTTCATTATATATTAAGATATGTCCTTTCATTATTTGTTTCAAGAGTTGTGTATTAGTTAGTATTTAAATTAAAAAGATGTAATTATTTAAATGAAAATTGTGACTATTCATATATGTATCATTTCAAAATAACTACCTTTAAATTGAAAAGTTGTGACTATTCATACAAGTATCATTTTAAAATAACCACCTTTAAACTGGAAAAAATGTGACTATACATCTATATGAAAGTTATGACCTTTTCTCGACAACATAAAAAGTTATTCAAATTAGAATATATCATTTTCTTAATATTTCTTAGATTTTGCATGTTTTATCCATCCGGAAACTTTTTTGTCTTATGAATCTCAATTTCAATTTACACCCTTTCGTTCACGTCATTTACTCTTTTTCAGTCATGACACATTCATACCTTCGGTCAAGGAACATTCGTCCACCCCTTGGAACAAGTTCATACCTCTTGAATCACATCATGTTTGCATCCCTTAGTTTATAACGTGTTCGTACCTCTTAGGTTATGAATCGTTCGTACTTTTTCGTTGACGACCCAACAGTCTAACGTAAACTATACATTTTTTATTTAAAAAGATTTTTATGTTTAGTAAGAGATTTTATTTATTTATTATAAATTGATATAACTTAAAATTTTAGAGTAACTTACCTAAAATAATAAAAAATATATAATTTTATTAGTATTGATGTATTTGTATTTTAGTTGTAATTTTAAATTATAGAATATACATTTTTAATATTATCTACAAGTAAATATAAACACATATGTTCTACGTTTTGACATGATAATTTTTGAAATTAAAATTATTTATTTATATAATATATAAATTATAATATGATATATTTATTTATAAAAATGAGTTCCCACGCGATATCGCGTGGGTTCCTTACCTAGTATTTTTAGTAGTAAGTGACTATAAATCTAGATACCAAAGAAACAAAAACATTAGAAAAATCAACTTTGTTTTAATTAAATTTATGCCAATATACATTGACATTCCAAACACATATTCCAATATATATTGACATTCCAAACACATATCAATTGTAACTATAATTTTTTTTTATCTTTTTAAAATTAATCATTCTTTAAAAATAAAATACAAAATTAATGTGTGAAATGACCATGACACAATTGTATAGTTATGTAACATCACAAATTCAATACAATTATCAAAACCTCTTACTAATAATTTAAAAAATATTATACACAAACATATAAATTAAATTTCTTTAACATATAAAAAAAATTACAAAAAATGTTACATATTTACATTAAAAAAACAAAAAAATTACAAACCAACATTATACATGCGGGTCAACATCTAGAACCGACAAATATGATTACAAAGAAACGAACATACGAGTATTATGATTACAAAGAACTAGCATATGCCGTCAACTTTTAAATCACTACTATTATTTTATAAAATAGATTTTGATAAAGGTTTATACACAGATATGATTAAAAACAAAAATATAATTATAAAAAAAACACAAATATGAAAATTAAATTTCTAAAAAAAAATTAAAACAAAAATATACCCGCATAATCTAGTTATTAGCTAATTTGGAATCTAACAGCGTAAGCTCGATCTGTGGGTGGGCTCATTACCGGTTTTACGTTTTGAAATAGCTTATGGGTCCTCTTATAAAGTCAGGACCGCTCTCCATCTAAAACCTAAGACCCAAAAGACTGTTTTTTTTTAAATCGGTTTTGTCGCCGCCCCTCGTCTCACAAACACAAAGGAAGAAGAAGAAGAATATGGAAGGGATCAAGCTCTCTTTCCCACCGGAGACTCCGCCGCTTTCAGTAATCGCTGCTCTCTCCCTCTCATCTTCTCCGGTAACCATCGACTCCTCCTCCTCCGCAACCGCCGTCCCTACTTTCGTTTTCTCCGACGGGTACTCCTCTCACTTTTTTCCCAATCTGATTCCTTCTCTTCCTCTTTGAAACTAAAACCCTTTTTTTCTCTGGATTTAGGCGAAAACTGAGTGGGACATCAGTTCTTCTCCGGTACGTTGGTCGATCAGCGAAGTCTCTTCCTGGGTTTTACGGCCACGATGCTTTCGAATCTTCACAGGTCTCAAACACGAATCTTCCTCATTGTAGAATTTTGCTTTAAAAGTGGACAAAGTCTCAACCTTTACTTTGTTTCTTCTTCTTATTGTAGATTTTTTTTGTAAAGTCTCAACCTTTACTCTGTTTCTAATTGTAGATTTTGTTTAAAAAGTCTCAACCTTTGCTTAGTTTCTTCTTCTTATTGTAGATTTTTTGTTTAAAGTCTCAACTCAACCTTTACTCTGTTTTTTTTTGTTTAAAGTCTCAACCTTTATACTTTGTTTCTTCTTCTCATTGTAGATTTTGTTTGTAAAGTCTTAACCTTTACTCTGTTTCTTCTTCGCATTTTAGATTTTATGTGTAAAGTCTCAACCTTTACTCTGTTTCTTCTTCTCGTTGTAGATTTTGTTTTTAAAGTCTGAACCTTTACTTTGTTTCTTCTTCTCATTGTAGATTTTTTTGTTTAAAGTCTCAACCTATATTATGTTTTCTTTTGCAGATTGATGAGTGGGTAGATTACGCTTGTGTCTTCTCCTCTGGCTCAGAGTTTGAGAATGCTTGCACTCGCGT
The DNA here is from genome assembly GCF_000695525.1 of Brassica oleracea var. oleracea. Taxonomy (NCBI): domain Eukaryota; kingdom Viridiplantae; phylum Streptophyta; class Magnoliopsida; order Brassicales; family Brassicaceae; genus Brassica; species Brassica oleracea. Next base: position 49,069,744 of record NC_027749.1, read on the forward strand.
TGATAAGTACCTTCAGAGTGGCACCTTTCTTGTTGGTCATTCTCTTTCCATTGCCGATGTTGCTGTTTGGTCAGCTCTTGCTGGTATGTATCCATCATCTTGCTATGAATCTTGCTGAACATAGCTCATTAGCTACATTATGCAATGTTCTAAAAATCAGACCTAGCCAACCTATCTTTATAAAATCCGATCTAATCAGCTTAAATCGGTTAAAGCTATTCTAAATTGGTTTAAATGGATCGAAGTTGGTCTAATACAATCTGAATTGGTCGGTTAAATCAAGCAAAAATGTTAGTATAAGTCCACAAATTTATCTGATTTTGGTTTTTATATCCAAGTTTTATAATGGGCAAATCTCCAAAATAGCAACTTTTTAAGTTTATATCACAAAAATAGCACTCAAAAACTAAAATGACCAAAATAGCACATTTCTAAGTTTATCCTTTGAAAATTTTAATAACCCTAAAATCTAAACCCTAAACCTTAAACTCTAAACCCTAAACCCTAAACCCTAAATCCTAAACCCCACCCTTTAACTCTAAACCCTAAGTTTGTGACTTTTGATAAAACATTAAGTGCTATTTTTGTGACTTTTGACCTTGAGTGCTAGTTTGGGAACATAAACTTGATTTAGTGCTATTTTTGTCTTTTTCTCTTTTATAATTCATCAAAATAATTCTATAATTAAATATATAGTATATAATTAAATCTTAAATTTAAAATATCTAATATAAATATATAATATATAAATAAATAAACAAATAATTGGTTAAAGCTTGAGGAATAATCTGCATATTTACAGCCAAGCCATTTCTTGAACAATAGTTACAGTCTCTAACACACTGATATCATCATCAGGATCCGGTCCAAGATGGGAGAGTTTGAGGAAATCTAAAAAGTATCAGAACTTGGTCAGATGGTTCAACTCAATATCGCTCGAGTACGCAGAGCCACTCAACAAGCTAGCTACATATACTGCGAAGAAGCCTTCAGGGAAGGCTGTTTCTGCTGCACCAAGGTCCAAGGACCAACAAGCAGACAACGTCAACGACAAAGGAAAGCCTGAAGTGGACTTGCCAGGTGCAGAACTCGGAAAAGTCAAACTCCGTTTCGCCCCGGAGCCAAGCGGCTACCTCCACATCGGCCACGCCAAGGCCGCCCTTCTGAACAAGTACTTCGCCGAGCGGTACCAAGGGGAAGTCATCATCCGCTTCGACGACACAAACCCCGCCAAAGAGAGCAACGAGTTCGTCGAAAACCTCGTCAAGGACATCGGTACCTTGGGGATCAAGTACGAGCGCGTGACCTACACTTCCGACTACTTCCCCGACCTCATGAACATGGCCGAGAAGCTCCTGCGCGAGGGGAAAGCCTACGTGGACGACACGCCGAGGGAGCAGATGCAGAAGGAGAGGATGGACGGGATCGATTCCAAATGCAGGAACCATACCATCGAGGAGAATCTTAACCTCTGGCGAGAGATGATCGCTGGAAGCGAGAGAGGGTTGCAGTGCTGCGTCCGCGGGAAGCTGGACATGCAAGACCCCAACAAAGCTATGCGTGACCCTGTTTACTACCGCTGCAACCCTATGTCTCATCACCGTATAGGGGACAAGTACAAGATCTATCCGACGTATGACTTCGCTTGTCCCTTTGTGGACTCCATTGAAGGGATAACGCACGCGCTTCGGTCGAGTGAGTATCATGATAGGAATGCTCAGTACTATAAGGTTCTGGAGGATATGGGGTTGAGGAGAGTTGAGATTTATGAGTTTAGTAGGTTGAATCTTGTTTACACGCTTCTTAGTAAGAGGAAGCTTCTCTGGTTTGTTCAGCAAGGGTTGGTTGGTGGGTGGGATGATCCACGGTTTCCTACGGTCCAAGGCATTGTTCGAAGAGGTTTGAAAATCGAGGCACTGATTCAGTTCATTCTAGAACAGGTAAACATTTTACTTCTCTTTGTTTTTATGTCTCTTTTAAGTGTTCTGTAATAACAATTATGTTTTCATCAATAGTTAGGCGGTTAATTAGGCGTTTACTAGAGGACTAGCTACTAATCAAATTATTTGGACATAGACCGATTAACAAATTATTGATTTATTTTTTCATATATTTTACATTTATATTAGATATTTTAGTGTTGTTTAATTATAAATTTTAGATGAATTATAAAAATTAGATATACAAAAAAAAAGAATTAGACAAATTTTTGGATTTGAACTAACATTAGATATTTTAGTGCTGTTTAATTATAAATTTTAGATGAATTATAAAAATTAGATATACAAAAAAAGAAAGAATTAGATAAATTTTGGATTTGAACTAACATTAGATACTTTAGTGTTGTTTAATTATAAATTTTAGATGAATTATAAAAATTAGATATACAAAAAAGAAAGAATTAGACAAATTTTTGGATTTGAACTAACATTATTGCTTGATTTATGAGATTTAGACCAATTTAGATTGATTTAAACCGATTTAAATTGTTTTTAACCTATTTAGAACAGTTTAAACCGAATTGAGCAGGCATAAATTGGATTTTAGAAAATATTTACAGCCTATTTTAATTGTTCTGTAATAACAATTATGTTTTGATTAACGTTTCCAGGGTGCTTCAAAGAATCTAAACTTGATGGAGTGGGACAAGCTTTGGACTATTAACAAGAAGATAGTTGATCCTGTGTGTCCTAGACATACGGCTGTGGTTGAAGAGAGGCGTGTGCTGTTGACATTAACCGATGGTCCTGATGAGCCGTTTGTCCGGATGATACCAAAGCACAAGAAGTTTGAAGGCGCTGGAGAGAAGGCGACCACTTTCACCAAGAACATATGGATTGAGGGAGCTGATGCGAGTGCCATCTCTGTTAACGAGGAAGTGACTTTGATGGATTGGGGAAACGCCATTGTGAAGGAAGTCACAAAGGACGAGGAGGGTCGTGTCACTGCGTTGTCTGGCGTTCTGAATCTCAAAGGGTCTGTTAAGACTACAAAGCTGAAGCTGACATGGCTTCCAGAGACTAATGAGTTGGTTAAGCTCACGTTGACAGACTTTGATTATTTGATCACCAAGAAGAAGGTAAGAGAATTTGTTGATGTCTATCGTTTCTACTCTCAGAATCACTGATGTGTTTTTGGTTTGGTGCAAACACAGCTAGAGGAAGATGATGAGGTTGCTACTTTTGTGAATCCTTACACGAAGAAGGAAACGTCGGCACTTGGTGATTCTAATATGAGGAACCTGCAGCGTGGTGATGTGATTCAGCTTGAGAGGAAAGGCTACTACAGATGTGATGTGCCTTTTATCAAGTCTTCAAAACCTATCGTCTTGTTCTCAATCCCAGATGGAAGGCAACACCAGCCATTGGCTGCTAATTGACTTTTCCCATTTTATGAAACTTGTATTAATGAATTTGCCAAAAAAAAAATCTCTGTTTAAGACAAGAATCTTCTTTGCTTTTAGTTTTAAGTACATCTTTTGTTACAATGGAGCAACAAAACAAAGAAGAAGAAAAAGATTGTGTTGTGTTCTGTTCTTGTCTCACTTCTTGGGTTGGTATCTGGACTTAATCTTCTTAACCTGTTTGGGTTTGAACTGGAAAGACTTAACAAGAATGTCTTCAGGAAGAGCACCAAAGAGAGATGACACAAGCGACTGTGTTCCAGGCAACTGGCTATCAAAAGCTGCCATTACAGAAGCTGGAGCAGACTTAGCAATGTTCTTCTGAAAATGTAAAAGTCCTTTGGGGAAAACGAAGACTTCTCCTTTGTTAATGTGTTTGGCAACGAGTTTTCCAGCGGTAGTTACAAAGCCTACGTAGAGCTGACCTTCTAGGACGTAGATGATCTCGGAGGCACGTGGGTGGACGTGCGGTGGGTTTAGGCCGTTTGGTGCGTAGTCAATGCGGGACATGGAGAGGCCTAGAGTGTTGAGTCCTGGTAGCTTCTCTACGGTGGCTCCGGTTACTATGGCTCCCGTGGAGGTGTTGGAAGCGGCGGAGGCGGTGGCTAAGCCTTGGAAGTAAAAGTCTTCCGGTGTTACTTGTGTTGTGTCCTTGCATGTGTATCCGTTGACTTTGACCGCTTCGTTAGTCAAAGATGGAAAAAAGAAAATGTTAAAAATAGGAAATATAACGAAATTAAAAAAATGAAAAATAATTTTGAGAATAATATTATGCTGTGGAAATTGAAACACAGGAAAAATGATTTGTTATATGAAATGTAATCAGGAGTTTAGAAATATAAAACAAAATTAATTAAATACCATTGGACAAATCAGCAACACAAATATCTTGAAGCATGTTGGACTCTGAAGCTACGGCCATGGCTGAGACCAACATGGTAACAACAACAAGTAGATGGGTCGTTACTGACGCCATTGTTGTTGTTATTGTTTATATTCTGAAAACAGCAGAGCTTCTTCTTGAAGATGAGTTTATAATTAAGAATAAATCAACGGATGGAGAATCTTTAAAATTAGATGTTCTTATAAGTCCTGAGGCTTTGAATGTTTATTTTTAGACTAATTGTGAAAGGTGTAATTAGGCCTTAACTTAGACAATTAGTTGTTTGTTAATACGTAGGCTAGTTGTGATTAACAGAGGGTTGTTCATTGGAAATAACTTGTTATCCTCCTGGTAATTACAAAAGTCCAAATCACCAAATTCAAAATAATAACTTGTTTCAATAAATAAATAGAAAATGTGGAAGTTGGCTGGTTATTTCCTTTATATAGTTCAATCTTGGTAAAGGCCGACAGAGATTTGTCTGTTAAAATGTCATTGTGTCACAACATAAATATAAAATAAAGGGTCAATTGCAAATGGATATACACTGAGGACTAACAAATTGCCTCTTTAACAAAACCACAAGTTCAAGTTGAGACCATAGTAGATGTTATATATCATCAACCAGGTGAGTCTCACCAAGAAAAACTATAATTTAATAACTCAAAATGTACATATATTAATGAATTTATATGTAAACACATGTATCACATACGTATACAGATACAATGAGTTCGTTGACGCAAAAAGTGTGGGATGAAAAGACATAAAAGTCAAGTCGCTTCTCATAACTGTTACAGAGAAGCTTCTTCTATTAAAGGAAGATGTTGAGAAATGAGGAGAACATCAAGAGACAAAACTCTATATATGTTTCCAAGTTTCCTCTCCTCTAATCATATTTCCAAATCCCATATTCTTCCCCATTAATCTCTCCATCATGACGGTTAAGGTAACAAAACATGCTCATACTAGTATTATGAAAGCCATATGGTTTCTTGTCATAACTTATTCGGTTTATTTGGTTCGGTTTTGAGCAGAAAGTTGAGATGCAAGTGGACATCAACTGTGGGAAATGCAAAAACCAAATCATGCAGGCTGTCACAGAGCTAGAAGGTATTGCTTCTTTTTTTTCTTATAAGAAGTGTTATCAAATCCACAGATATAATTATAAAGACTGAGATTTTGAATGCAGGTGTGAATCAGGTTGTACTGGATGAAGAGAAGAGCTTGCTTACTGTAGTGGGCACAATGGATCCCATCTGCATTGCGGAACAGCTTAGGAAGATCAAACAGAAACCAGTAGTAGTCAACATTGGACCACCAAAACCTCCAGAAAAGAAGCCAGAGTGTTGCAAGCCTTGCCTTCCATACTACAATAATACATGTGACCTTCCATACTACAACTACAATACCCGTGACATGGTATCAGTTAGCACCTATGAGAACGGAGGCGGCTGCACCATTGTTTGAAAATCCCTCATTTCATCTCTTAGCCCTTCATGTAAAATCCTGCTCTTTGTGGTCAAGACAAAGTTTCTTATGCAATCATGTTTCATACTTTCCTGTAATGAATCTGTGTTATTAGCTGAACCAAGGCTTAAAATATTATTGAAAATATATAATTTAACATGTAGATGTGCTTTTACAATGGTTACAGAAACAGAGAAAAAAACAAAAAGCAAATAGACTGCTAAAACTTAGGAACAATCATCACAGTTGATTGATCTACTCCCCAGATCTTTGCAGTAGATTATCTACTAAGTTACACAGCCTTCAGCTTGATAACAACTTGGACTGTGACTTATTTCTTCTTCCTCCCACCACCACCTCCCTTGGCTTTCTTATTTGCTGCTCCTTTAGTGTTACTCTCTGGGGTTTGCTATTACCAAATAAGAAACAGTTTGTCAAGCACCAAATGAACTATGTATATCAAGAAACATGTGAAACACAGATTGCTTTAATGATCCCATGAAACCTAAGAATGGAAGAGCTTAGTCTATGCAAGATAGTTTCACTCATTTACAAGTCAAAAGATTTCAACTATATATAAAGTTGTAAAAGACAAACTTTTCTCTTAGCAGGCATGGATGAGTTAGCAACTGGCTTGAAAAACGACTCCAGCCTTCCCTGGGAGGACTTGTTCTTTGCAGATTTGATTTTCTCTACAGCCTATATAAGAAAATCACAAAGAATAAACGATAGAACATGTATGGTGACAACAAAGTATGAATAACATACCTTGGTTACTCTATCTATGTTGAATCCAGTGGCGGAGCCACATTGTACGAGAGGGGGGCATTTGCCCCCAACAACTTTTTAAATTTGCATGTAAATTACTGAATAAATTAATACACCCCCATTGTTTTGATCAAATATACGTTTGATCCATTGACTAATTTTATTCGTGCCCCCAACAAAAAAATTATCTGCCTCCGCCCCTAACTTGAATCCATTTTCATTCACCAAAAACTGGACTATACCCTGCCAAAGGAGAAGAAAAAAAAAAACTGAGGTAACTAAAATGATTTATCGAAGAATCTAAATGGGTTTAGACATCTTCATCTGGAGAGATCCACTTGATATCAAGCTGCTCTTCATCTGTTAAAACATCAGGTTCTTTAAAAAGTTTACGAGCTTCATTGTATGGCCATTCCTCAGGTATTTGATACCTATACATAAAACACCACAACGGTAAACGTCTTCAACGAATCAAATTACTCGTTGATAGTTTAGAAGAGCTGAACCTGTCTTTGTTAATATTTTCGAGTATAGTCTCAATGGATCCATGCTGGCGAATAAGCTTTAGAGCAGTCTGCCCGCCAATACATGAGGCACAAAATGAGTGTTAGTTCCTAAGCTTCTGTCTAAATGATAAAATAAAAAGATACCTCGGATGCTGTCACAGTAGTCACATCCTGACAATATGCACAGGTCTATGAACTGGTCCATGGTAAGCTGAAGGTCTTCTAATATCTGAAACGAGATTACAAAATCAGAGATGATCACATTTACTTTAAGATGTAGCGTGTATGAGAGGCGAGGGTAAACCTTAGCAACGTCAAATTCCATGACAGGGATCTTTCTGGAGCTAGGATCCATCAGGTGGCGGAGAAACTTAGGTGCTCTAAAGGTTAAGGAATCCATATCTTCAGAAGCCACACCATACACCTAAACAGATAGAATCATATTATAAGGAAACATTGCAGCTGTTTGTAACCTGAAAAGAGAACAGAGAACAAAAAACGACAGACCTTTCCTGATTTGCAAAGTGCAGCACATTGCGCTTCAGCTTCGGAAGTGGCCTGTATGTATACAAAAGCATCAGCCTCTCTTAAATTTAACCATTTCAATCAATGTTCAAGAAATCGCTAGGCAGCAATTAGACGCTTTATAAGAGATTATTGTTTAGCCGATTTATTTAACACCTAGACCGATTTTTATAAAATAGTTTTGTTTGGATTTCAAATTATTACAAAGAAAGACAGAACTCATAGCAACTCTGGGGCTTCTGCACACAACAACAGGCACCCCCATGAGCCTTAGGAGTCTTTTGCAGTCGTCATTGTGTTGTTTTGTCACCTAAAAAATGGAGAATTACACAAGGTATCATCAAGAGTCCTAGATTCAATTGCTTTGAAGTGGATGGTATAGAAACTAAAGGAGTCCAGCGATACATAGAGGGACCTTCACAGTTCGTTTGCTGCACTTCTCAATGTCCTCCTTGTTTCCCGCCTGTCAGCATGCAACAGTTTCTTAAACTACGCACTTCCAGTAGTTAAATAAAGATAAAGCAAGCAAGACTGACATACCTCAATAGCACCAGTTAAATCCGCAGTTGCATCTGCTCTCTTCTGAGTACCTGAACCAAGAAGGTTACCAAGCAAACTCATTTGAGCAGCTAGAGCCGTAAATTGGGTTAGCCCACGTCCATTAGCCCATATCCATTTGTCCATTTATTGTTTGCGGCCAGAGAGTGACCATGCCCATTAAGAACCATGTCTATTAAAGACCAGACCCACTAACACCCATGTTTACATGGGTTGCCATGGAGTCCATGATAGACCATATAAGAAATTTTTTAATTTTGCGGTTTTGGCCGAAAAAGTCAATTTTGCGGTTGTGGCGGAGAAAATCGATTTTAGCAAAAAATCAGATTTTCCGATATTGGCGAGAAACCCCGATTTTGAGGTTTAACGGGAAAACTCGATTTTTGCGGTTTTGGCGGGAAAACTCGATTTTGCGGTTTTGGCGGAAAAACTCGATTTCCGGTTTTGGCAGAAAAAAAAATCAATTTTTGGTTTTGGCGGGAAAACTCGATTTAACGATTTTGGCAAAAAACCTCGATTTTGCGGTTTTGGCGAAAAAATTGATTTTGCGGTTTTAGCTGGAATACTTGATTTTATGGTTTTGACAAAAAAAATTTAATATTAAGATTTTAGCGGAAAAAATCGATTTTGCGATTTTGGCGGGAAAACTCGGATTTTAGAAACCTTAGCTTTTTGTGACCATTGGACCGCCCATGTCCACGTAGTCCAAATCCATTAACGCCCACTACCCATTGGTCATGTGATTCTTTTCCATTTATAATCCGCATGGACAAATGGGTATCACCAAATTAGACCCAGTTATATTTGGACATGGGCAACCAATGGTCAGCTCCCGCCCATTTGACAGCTATATGAGCAGCACTCAAGATACTAAAAGCTTACCGTTTAGCTATTTCTTGTCTCTTTAACCCCGGGGGCTTCCCATCGAAAACATATCTGTAGTAAACATTCATAACTAACTTAGAAAAAGTGGTATTAAAAGAAAGTAAAACAAGAATGTGGGGGAGAAGAACATTTACACAGGCTTGATTCCAGCTTCAAGAAGACGGATTGTTCGATTAAACATCCCTTGCAAATGGCTAGAACATTACATAAACAGGAGACACCACATTAACATAAGAACACAAATGCTAAAAGACACAAACAGGGTAACACATGAGAGAGTAACCTAGTGACTTCCCCAGCTTCATTGGTAAGCATATCAGTCCCAGTTTTCCCCACCACAATCTACAACATTATCAGATTCTCTCAAGACTCAACAGTTCACATAAAAAGATACTATCTTTAGAGTGATTAGAAGAAGGTTTCCGTCTCTCTCTCTTAGTCTCCGGGGACTTTTGATATCTCCCGCGCTTCTGAACTCGTGTGGGCTCTGTTTATCAAAGTCCACTAGGTGTTGCTTTCCAGGGCCTGTTAACACAAAAGGGCTATTAAGTAGTTTAGGCCCATAGGCTATCCGCTAGGCATCAAAGAGTTTTGGTTCTTTTGGTCTTATTTTGGAGGAAATATGTAAATATACAATTTTTTTTTGACGTCATGTAAATATACAAATTAAGAGATAGATTGTCCTGTGAATGATCTTTTAGTTAAAAATCATATGGAGATTTCGAAAAGGAAAATGTACTTGAGTTCCCTAACTAATAAATATTTATTGTTAAATTATTTGTATTATAGTCATTATAATAAATGCCAGCAAGGAAAAGAAAAAAAGAGTTTAAAACTATGACCAATATTAAAAGTACTCGTGTTCAAAACATGCAACTGCATACACATAGTTCTTCTGAATGTTTCAAACACAAATGTTTGAGGTTATAACTTTTTTATTGGTAGTTGTTTTTGATATTTTTCCATAAGAACCGACTCTGAACATGATCATTTTAAAAGTAGTGTTGATAACCAACACAGTTCAAATGAAATTTTAAGTTTGTCTAACCCAAGTTTTTTTTCCCCGTACATTAAACACATTTTGTTTCTTTTTTGGAGTTTTAATATGAATTTGATGTAAGTTTTAATTAAGTCAAATATGAAAAGATACGTTTTTGAAAATATTAGGATACGTTTTTGAAAATATTTCAACAAGTTTGATCAATTCATATATATAAGTTTTGGTTGTTGTATTGTAGCCAAAACATTTTATGTGAATTATATGTTATTAAGTTTGAAAATATAAATTTAACGGTATTAATTCGAACATCATTGTTATCGCTAGGCATTGACATTTTACCCGGACCCGAGGACCCGACCTGAAACCGACTCGAAAAATCATGACCCGATCCGAAACCAACCCGAGCTTTTTATCCTGTTGGGTCTTGTTGTGAAGGACCCGCGGGTCTTGGACCCGACCCGAACCCGAACCCGAAACTCGAATGGGGTACTCGAAAACCCGAAATTTCTAGTATATATTAGGTATATATGGATGTTTCAGTTTATTTTTGGTATAATACGTATTTTCTTAAGTTTCAAATCTTAGTTTTTGGGTATGGTTTTGGGTTTCGGATAAAATTTTATATTTTTAAAAATATAATTCGGATAATCATATAAAATGTTAGATATTTTTCATGTCCTTGGATCAGATTTTAGATAAAATTTCTCATATTTTTCGAGTATTTAAATATTTTCTATGTGTTTTAGTTATTTTTTGGGTTGGACCCGACATGACCCGAACCGAACCCAATCCGTAACCGAACCCAATCCGAATTGACAATCTCTGATAAGACCCGACCCGACCCGGACCCGAAGCGACCCCAAACCGAGAATTTCAAATTACCTTATCGGATCCTAAACTCTTAGATCCAAAGGACCCGGATCCGCAACGACCCGATCCGAACCCGATCCGAGGACCCGAATGCCCATGCCTAGTTATCGCACGAAATGTTTTTTTTAAATCCCCTATATATTAAAAGAGAAACATTACAACCTTTGAACCATGATACGTGTCATCACGAGAATCAATTTCAAAATCCTTAGAAAATAAGTTTGTCCATCTAAACATATAGTATACTTTTTATTAAACTAATCATATAATTAATTATTAATATAAAAATATTTTTCATTATTTCTTTAAATAGAACATACGGAATTACCTAATTTGATCAACATATATATAATAATTAACGATTTTAAATAATATAAATTTGATAATAATTTATACTTCCTCTATCATTTTTGTTTTATATTAATATCATAAGAATAAATTAGACAGTAAAATTAACCAAATAATAAAAATTTCGATTTTTCTATATGGTATATTTTGAGTTTTTGAAAAAGAATATAAATTAATAATCTTTTAAAAATATCACTTTGAAAATTTGTGATCAGTGGTTTAATTTTTATATATACCAAGATACAAATATTCATAAAATTATATGAGTAAGATGTCTTATTTAATAAATTTTAGATTAAATGTATATACATATATACAGATATCGTTTAAATTATATTATATATTATATAAATGCATAAATATTTAAATTTCAAACTTTTTACTGAACAAATACTAAGAATTTAATATTTTAGTTTCAAAATTTTCATTGAATTTGTAAAAATGATTATAAATTAAATAAAATTTGAAAAATTCCATATTGAAAATCTTGTTATCAATGTTTCAATTTATTTCGTTATCAAAAATAAAAAATGATCATAAAACCATGTGAATAGGAAATTTTTATTTAATAAATAGTCATATTAAAAAATATACTATACATTGATGTTCATATTATTTAAATTTAATTATAAATAATATAAAATATAAAAATAATTATTTGAATTTATTTACAATAAAATAATTGTAAAAACAATAATTATTTTGATCTATATGTCCGCACTAATTTATTTATATATGTAATAGTCACTGATCTCTCACGATTTTAATATAAATTAAAAAACACAAATAAATAATATTACATAAAATTTTATATATGTATACAACATTCACTCCGCCCAAAGCGCATACCTTAATCTAGTATTTTATTATACAGGATATAGTACTCTCGCGCTTTAAATATCAAGTCCCCATGACTGGTTGATTGATAATGCAACTTTATAATTTTGCCTTGGCACCACCACACCGTTGTCTTTATCAATAAGCTAGATTTTCGTTTACGTTATCGTTAACTCCATCTTAAAACGACAACGATCCTTCTGAAAATTAGATACAAAAACAACCCCATAAAAAATAATCTAGTATTTTATTATGCTCTTTTATTGTAAAGACAAGTTGAGAAACTTAAAACAACAATGATCGAATAAAACATAGAGCTAAAGTAGGGCCTCAATTATTTTGGCTCACATGCAAATTATGAGGTGTAAGGATAAAAAAATGGGACCTTTTTTACAAGTCTTCAAAATACAAATGATCAAGTCATAAACGTTTGCTTTTGAAAATTCTAGAGTCTCTGTATTATTATATTCTCATTCAACAATTAATCAACTTTGGAGGAAATATTAAAAGAACTAGATTTTTTTTCCGCGCTACGTGCGGATAGTATCTTATAATTTTTTTTTTAATTTAAAACTTTTTAAAATATTTAAAGTTTGATTTACATTATTTTGTACCAAAAAACATAAATATAGATAAGAAAATAAATCATATGATCAGCTTATGATTTTATTTGTAATTTTTTGGACAATATTAAATTGATTGATTTATTGCTCATAGTTAACAAATTTGTTTGATTAGTTTTGGTTTCAGTTCATAGAAATGTAGTATTATATTTGGTGAATGTATATATGTTTTGTTGTTACAATATCTGAGTTTTCATGTTAAACAAATACTCCATCTATTCCAAAAAGATCTATGTTTTAGAAAAAAGAATTATTCCAAAAAGATACATGTTTTACATTTTACATGCATAAATTAATTATAAATTGTAAATTTTAAAAACATAATTGTGTTTATTAAAATTTTTATTGGTTAAAACTTTTGGAGAATATTTGATTACTGAAAATAATGCATTGGTAACTAAAATCTGATATATTTTTTTAATAAGAGTGAAAAACCTAAAATGTACATTTTTCTGAAACGGAATGATTACTATTCAAATTCATGACTTTTAATTTGTAGGATTAAATGTATATTTTGTTGTTTTCTCTTGTATACATACAAATTTTATTATTTGTTTTGTTGAAAGTTTTGTTTATTGATCATAGACATATTAATATGAATTTTTATCTCGGAATTTTACGGTATTTGTTTTTGTATGCTGAAATGTTTTTCATATTTTCAGTACCTAGTTATACGAATAATAGGTACATGTGTGTTTTTAGAATTTGTTTTGATCCCGCAAACTTGAGCAAAACTTTTCATCATGTCATCTCATCCATGTTTTCCTATAACCTTAGATTCATTAGATATACTCATTAGATACCTCGTTAGAACCCTTTTCGTATCCACAGATGGCTTTGCCTATCCTTTATATAAAAGGTATCACATTGGACTGAAAATGGTGACTGATAAACCAGAAAACATGTATGTTTATTTGTGCACGTGGAAATCTTACCTAAAAAGTAAATTGTATTGGTTGTACTTGTATATGTCTGTCGTACCAACAACAATGTAACTTTGGATTAAGTTTATGTGAAATTTAAAATCGAAGAAAAAATCATAGAAATTTAATTTCACTAAGAAAGGAACACAAAAGATGACTTCAAATCGTAACAAAACTAATTTATCTATTAAAAATCAAAACAAAAGAATAAAGCTTCAATTCTTCAATACACCCAACCTAATTACAATATCTGATTGATGCCTTGAGCTAGACTCATACGAAGAAACACCATGTCATAAATCTGCATTGAAGCTTGGTTTGCTTTAACAGAGATTTGTCAGTGAACATAAGTTCAAGTGTAATCACTTGCTTACAATGTTCTCTCTTCAATCTTCATATTCTCATCAACCACTCTCTCTAAGTTATCCGACCATAAACTCTTATTTACTCAACATACCTCCGTTCTGGATCTTCTTGTTCCTCACCAGGTTTTAGATTTGTAATCCTTTCCAAAATAAAAAATTCAAAGTTAAATATATCTGTAGATGATAACACAAACAAAAACACACTTAACTTTGAATTTTTTTATTTTATATTTTCAAAGAAAGAGCCATTACTTGATAAGTTGGTTTCATCTCCAATCATGAATTGAGAAATCAATGGTTCTTGATCATCATCAATAACAAAACACTGCTTGTATTCAGATCAAATGTAATCTCTTGCCATTGTTCCAATAGATAAAACATACCTTCTATAACTCCCATAACCACTCATAATCTTCATTTCCTAATCTTCTTCTCCATGACAAAGTCAATGAAGAATTGAGCCTAAGTCTCTAATATTTTCTCCACCGGTCGATTATGTAACCAAAGCGATCAAGTTACTGTGGATGATGATGATTAAAGAAATCAACTGTCACGTACTTGGTTCTGATAAGGATGCCTCCTTTGGAATTAATGGAAATTTTCTAGAAATGGATTAGCCTAAACATCAACTTGGAATCTCCTGGTCCTGGTGAAACAAAAGTGGAGAATGGCTTGCACGGTGGTGACTGCCGTTTGATTTACCATAGTGCTGGGATGCGTTTTCTGAGCAAACGATTGTTGGGTTGGGATATATATATAGTCTCAAGACGGAAAGGAGAGAGCTGGGATATTATATTTGAGTGATTAATTAAGAGGTCTTCAAGAGGCATCAATATCATTGAGTAAGAGGAGGGATGTGGAGAGTTACACGCCGATTTGTCTGGAGGATAGCTTTGATTCATCATTGTTTTCGTCGCAGGCGTTATACGGAGGAAATGGAAAGACGGTGAGTTTTGGAGGGTCTGTAGACGCCGTAAGGAAGAGGAAAGTAGTACAAGCGGGTCAATAAAAGAAATGGGCCTATTACGTATCACAGATTCGTGACCCAACAGCTTACATCTTTGATTACATGGACAAATGATTGGTTAGAAATATTTTGTCCTATGTGGCACTTCTACAATTACTTCAATTTAGTTTCTTTTATATAGTAGAGATGGTCTTTTTGGCTTTGTATGACATCGCTTTGGCTCTATTGATACTTAAAATGAAAAATATAAAAAGAAACAAAGAATCATCAATATATTATAATTAAACTAAAAGATATCATCATAAATTTGAAGAATTAATAGAGTCGGACCGAAAATATAGGCATTTCCTTATCAATTATCAAAGAGAGCAAGATAAAGAGAAGCCGTAGGCGTCAGTCTTTCAAATAATAGCCGACAATATATGCAACTTTCATCTCTTCTTTTGATTTTGGTTTACGTAAAAAAAAAACTGTATAATTGCTCAGTCACATCATTTTCATATAAGGCTCGATACACAGATATTCAATAAGTCCATGATCATGACCGTCATCACCATTTAAAGGCTAAAGCATGTCAAATTTTTCATCAATGCACATATTTACGTTACTCTTGTTTAACTGATAAGTTGGTTGGGGTTAAGCACTTAAACTGATATGTCCTAATTAACTAGTAATAAAATCTTGAATGTAACGACATTTTTCTTTGTTAAACATTAGCTTTTTGCATGGCTTTTCTAGTTTTATCAACACTGTATCAGCAACAAGGTCCCAAGCATAGGACTTTTGGTCCACCTCCAAAAAAACACCAACCCAAAAGCTGCCCTCATGTGAATTATATTGGGATATTGTCAAAAGGGTACATACACACCTTCGAATTACGTATTCATCATCGTACAAGATCAAGGGTCCCTTCTACCCCCATGACTTCTTTCCTTTTATGTAAACGATGACCATAAATCGAAACCTAGACTAGTTTGTGGAACTTGCAATTGTTATGTTAATTTCTTAGACGCTGAGTGTATTAGACTTGTAAAAAGCTTATGATCATTTATAATTTTATCAATTTTGTATTTCTAAAATAAATTGATGAATGACGATCACAGAAACAAAATATGTAAATAAACACAATAGATGTAACTGGAAAAGATGGTTTTATTCATTCATTCACACAAGTATATATATTACAATATACACCAACGTTTGCCGTTAAGATATTATCTCCTAGATTACATCATTATCTCTAACTCTCTTAAGTATATCCTAACACATTGTTATTATCCTCCGATATCTCCTCCAATACTCCCCCTCAAGTTGGGAATATGAAAGTTTTGTACTCCCAACTTGAATAACAAACACTCAAACTGAACTCTACTCAGTGCCTTATTCAACACGTCTGTGACCTGTTCCGTTGTTCGCACGTGAATTGTCTCCAGTGTCCCATCCTGTATTGCATCTCGAACCTGATGACAATCAGACTCTATATGCTTAGTTCGCTCGTGGAAGACTGGATTTACTGCGATGTACATAGCCGACTTGCTATCACAATACATCTTCGAAGGTCTTTGACTGTGGAGCTCCCAAATCATTCAACAACCGCCGAAGCCATTTAACTTCCCTGGTTGCTTGAGCCATGGATCTATACTCTGCTTCAGCCGATGAGTGAGACACCACACTTTGTTTCTTTGTTTTCCATGACACTGGTGAATCTCCCACTAAAGTGACATATGCACTCAAAGATCTTCTCGTAACTGGACATGCCGACCAGTCAGCATCACAATACACCGACATATTTAATTCACTTTTCGAGCTTAAAATTATCCCCTGACCAGCTGTTCCTTTAAGGTATTTCACAACCCGCAGAGCAGCGTCCCATTGCATCTCTCTTGTCGCTTTCATGAACTGAGACAGTATATGTACTGAATATGAAATGTCCGGGCGTGTTATTGTCAAATAGATCAAGCGCCCTATCAATCTTCTGTACTGCTCAGCGTCGCGTATAAACGGACTCGTATCAAGCACTAGTTTGTGTTGTTGCTCCATTGGAGTTGCGGCTGGCTTCAAACCAAGTAGACCAACATCTGCAATCTAATCTAATGCGTACTTCCTCTGTGCCAGCATGAACCCTTCATCACCACGACCCACTTCAATGCCAAGAAAATACTTCAATTTACCCAAGTCCTTCATATGAAAACACTCACTTAAGTAGTCTTTGAACTTGTTCACAAACTTTACGTCGTTGCCACAAACCAACAGATCGTCAACATAGATCAATACCCTGAGTTCTATACCTTTCCTTGAGTATATGAACAATGAGTAGTCGGCATAAGAATGCTTAAAACCATACTTCTTGAGTGCATCAGTAAGCTTAGCAAACCAACATCGTGGAGCTTGTCTCAGACCATAAACCGCCTTATGCAATCTGAGCACCTTGCTGGGATCAGAACACTTGAAACCTTGAGGTAGCTTCATGTACACCTCTTCTTTAAGATCTCCATGTAAGAAGGCATTGTGCACATCCATTTGATGCACAATCCAACCTTTTCCAGCAACCACACGCAGCAAACTCCGTACTGTATTCATCTTCGCCACCGGAGCAAACGTCTCTTTGAAATCTCTGTTTTCCACTTGCCTATTTCCCAATGCCACCAAACGAGACTTTGGTCGTTCAATTGTGCCATCTGCGTTATATTTATACTTGTAAATCCACATGTTTCCAATGGCTTTCTTACCCGGAGGCAGATCAACTACACTGAACGTCTCATTTTTTTTCAAAGGCCGCTATCTCTTTCTGCATAGATTCACGCCAAATCTTCTGCAGGAATGCCTCTTTGTAGCTCTTTGGTCCTCGATCGCTTGTTGTGGCGGCTAAGAACACTTTATGAGCTGGAGAAAAACGTTCATCAGAAATATAATTCTCAAGAGGATAAGGCGTGCTACCTGAGACCGTTGGTGAAGACTCTGATTTGAGATCGTGATGGGGTGATTTGTCTTCCAAGAGACAAGCATTGTAGCTCACGTAATCTCTCAACTTAATAGAAGGTATTTTCTCTCTGCAACCTCTTCCCATTTCTGGTTCTGGCGTTACTTCTTTCTCAGATTCAGTAGTCTCTTTGTTCACTAACTCCCTTGATCCAGTGTTTGTCTGATCAACTCCGGTATCAACTTCCTCTGTAGCTGAACTTGAGATCTCTTCTGGTTGTGTCTCAATAGTTGTCTGCATCATATTCCCTTTGTCTCCCTCGATATATATTATCCAGTCATCATCTGGTCCCCCTGTTGGCTTGGCTTGTTCCATCGGTCCAACATCATTCTGACTGTATGGGAACACTTCTTCTGAGAAGCTGACATCTCTAGACACTAGAAATTTGTTGTTGTCTAGATCGTAGACCCTCCAGGCCTTCTTCCCAAATGGATATCCAACAAACACGTATCGTCTGCTTCTTTCCCCGAGCTTGTCTTTATCTCTGTCACGCCTGTGCACATAGCACGATGATCCAAACACACGCAACGTTTCATATGGTGGCTTGGTACCAAACAACTTCTCATATGGCGTGCATCCATCTAACAACTTGGTGGGAGTCATGTTAATAACATGAGTAGCCGTGGAGATCGCCTCACCCTAAAACTCAACCGGCATACTAGATTGAAACAACAATGCTCTTGCCACATTCAAGATATGTCTATGCTTTCTCTCCACCCTCCCGTTTTGTTGAGGTGTGTCAACACAACTTGTTTGGTGCACGATCCCTTTCTCCTGAAAGAACTCTCTGAGACACATGAATTCCGTGCCATTATCACTCCTGACCTTTTGAAGCGGCAGTTTGAATTGTCTCTCCGCATAAGCATAAAACCGCTGCATAACTTTCTTAACTTAGGATTTTGCCAGCAACAAGTAAGTCCATACGGCTCTAGAGAAATCATCCACAACAGTAAGAAAATACACAGCTCCGCATGACGCAGGCACTCGGTATGGACCCCAAACATCCACATGAATAAGTTCAAAATACTGACTTGTTTTATTGATACTGTCAACGTCTCTTGTTTGCTTAGCTCTAAAATACACGGCACACGGACTAGAGCAAGCTTTATTCAAAACACCAGAAAGCATAGGTAAAGAAGAAGAAATCGCAAAAGCTGGATGTCCAAGTCTTCTGTGCCACAAGAGTTGATCCTTTTTCCCATCAGCTCTGTTAGCTCGTCCAACTCGCACATCTCTGAAGAAATACACCCCATCACGTTCCTCACCGGCTCCAATCAGAGTCTTCAAAGAACGGTCCTGCAAGACAACAATGGTATCAGTAAACAACGCGCAACAGTTGCTATGTTTCAATAGCTTTGATACTGAAATCAACGTGCAGTCTAATGACGGCACAAACAGAACAGCTTTTAGCGATATCTTGTCACTAAGTATCAAGTCTCCCATCTGACAAGAGGTAGAAGTACCACCATCTGCAAATCCAACAACACATGGTGGGATTTCTCTCACACCGACCAGCTGACTTATATCGCCAGTCATATGATGCGAGGCCCCGGAGTCTATAATCACATCACCAAGACTCTTACCCGACAACTTCTCTGACTGGCCACCAGTCTTGCCATCATTTATGATCTGAGTGATCGCTTTCCATTGTTCTGGAGTGAGATCAGGTCCACCAGCACCGTAAGCACTGGTTGCATGTGCAGTGTTTGCATAACCACGGCCTCCTCTTCCAGCAGTGGAGCCACCACTGGAACCACCACGACCTCTGCCTGATCCTCGTCCACGTTTCTCATTCATCCATTCAGGATAACCAATGATCTGCCAGCAGTTGTTCTTCTCATGTCCTGTCTTCCCGCAGTGTGAGCACAAACGATCCCTTGCTCTGTTTCCAAAAGCAGAGTTATTACTTGTGTCACACGCATCAGTTTGTCCTTCACGTCGAGACATAAAACCAATCGCTTCTTGTGGAACTGCTTCACGAGCTTTGGCTGAACTCAAACGTGCTTCCTCTTTGATTACTTTGGCATAAGCCTTCCCCAAGTCTGGTAACTCGTCAGCTTCTATTATAGCTGTCATGACGTTCCCAAATCTCGACTCATCCAGTCCCATAATGAACTGGTGAACTCTTTCATCCTCTCTTTCTTTCTCATAAACAATCGCAGCAGAGCAGCTACACGCCGGTGGTGGTTTGTAAGTTTGCAACTCCTCCCACATCATCGCCAACTTTCCATAATAATCTATGACAGCCTGTCCGTTTTGTCGACAAGAAGCAAGCTGCTCCATCAGTTGATGAATCCGAACCTTATTTCCCACTTCAAAGCGCTTCTTCAAGTTCTCCCAAAGTTTGTAAGCTTCGGTGATGAAGGTCACAGTAGATCGGACCCTCGGCTCTATTGAAGATCTGATCCACCCCACAATCATTGAGTTCAAACTCAACTAAGACTCCAAATCTGGACTCCCTTCGGCTGGTTTTGGCAGGGTTCCGTCAACGAAACCGTTTTCCTTCTTTGCTCTAAGAGCATTCATCATCTCCATCGCCCATTCGTTGTAATTGTCACCTTTCAACTGAACGGACGTGATCAAAGCACCCGGATTATCCGACGAGAACAAAGTGTATTGTGATGTTATCATGTATTACTCTGTTTCGTCACCACTTGCTTCGATTCATCTTCATCACCCATCTCTCAGCTCGTGTGTTAAACATTTTTATGCTGATCGACGCTCTGATACCATGTAAATAAACACAATAGATGTAAATGGAAAAGATGGTTTTGTTCATTCATTCACACGAGTATATATATTACAATGTACACCTACGTCTGCCGTTAAGTTATTATCTCCTAGATTACATCATTATCTCTAACTCTCTTAAGTATATCCTAACAAATTGTTATTATCCTCCGATATCTCCTCCAATAAAATATGATTTGAAAATCAACTATAAAGAAATGTATTAAGTTTGTTACAAAAATATATATTTAGTTCAAAAAATTAAGAAACAAGAATGTGTAATTAGTCTTCTTTCATGCACGGAAACTTTGAACTCCGATTGGTCTTTCACATGCTCTCTCCTCGTTTTGCATATTACATCCTCCTATTCTCACACGTCGTTTTCAAAACTGTGGGAAATCGATTTTGAGAAGTAAAAACAATGAGTATGAGAACTGTTCACAAGTGAAGCACATTTTCATCTCTCTTTCTAAAGGAGACACAAAGATATGGACTTCGATCCATTCTAAGGTATGAAATGTTTCATTCACACATTTTTCACTTATGATTCAGTCTCAATAGCTAAACCGGCTAAATATAGAGAAGTTTTTTGGGATAGAGAAAGATCAGATCTTGACTTCAAATTCTGAAAATCGAGAAAAATTAACCGTCTCTTATTTTTTCTGTCTGCAATCAACTAGAGAAAAAATAATAATTAGTAAAACCCAAAACTTCTTAATAAAAAAAAGAAATTCTCTGTGATAACCATTTTTAGTTTATTTTCACAAAATAACTCTCAATAAAAAAAATGATCAAAATAAGTTTTATTAAAGGGTTAACTAATCTAGACTTATGGTTTATAATTAAAGGCTGGAGTTTTGGGATATGATTTCAAATTTAAAAAAATAAAAATTAAAAATTAAAAATTTCAAAATTAAAATGAGCTATTTTTGTCATTTTTAGAACTCTTTTCATGACAAAATTTTAAAAAAAATTATTTGAGAGAATTGCCCTAAAAAAACTCTTAATGACATTTTTTACTTTATATAAACAATAACTCCTTTGAGTTTTTTTAAAAAACATTTACACCAAAAAAACTCTTTTGAGATTTGATTAGTTTTTTTCGTTGGTGCTAAACAAAAATTAGATTATTTGTCAAATTAATTTATCCCTTCTTATAGTATTATAAGTTCTAATATTCCATATATCTATAGTAAACGTAATGATTAAATATTAATTCTAAGATATGTGAATTCCTAGCTTTTACAAAACATACTCCAAAATCATTTTATTGAATTATATTCTAAATTTTTGGATATTATCATATTCTTAAATGAAAATACGGTCGATATATTTTGTAATGTAAAAAAAAAAAAAAAAAAAAATTTGAGGCACACTTGGTATATATGTTTAATAAGTACAAATTTGTGGGTTCATTGCTCACGCATGCATCTCGTTGTCCGGAATCACTTTTCCGAATAAGTCCCCACTCCAAGTTAGGATCTATTAACCTCTTCTTAAAGAAAAACACCGCCCATCTTGACCGGGACATTTTTACTTTATTTTCTAGGTTGTGTTTGTTCTTTTTCTGAAAAAAAATTATAATCAGTGAATAACATTTCTCAAGTAAAGATATATAAAAAAATTAACGTGACACTCTATTAAGATCAAACTCATGACAAGGAAGAAGAAGAAAAATTAACTACATCTAAGCACGCGAAAAAATACATGAGGAGAAAATTTACACAGCCAAAAGCAAATAAACTCCGGTCCGTGAACGTGGATAGAAAATGAAAAAAAAAATACTATTTAGACACTCTCTAGCACATGTTAATAATCTAAAGGCTCTGATGAAACGCCATGTTATTAAGCTTCTGAAGGTTTGTACCGTACAAATCAACCTCAGCATTATGCAGTAATCTCGCAGCGCTTTCGTTTAGTGATGACGATGATGATGATGATGATCCCAAGTAGTAATTGGCAATGTCTGGCTTCACCTCTGCTTTTAAACCAGTTTCTGAGCTTTGGTTATGTTCTGTGTAATGAAGAATTTCTGATGGCCATGACTTCATGTCTTGATGATAATGAGGATCCATTACATGATTATTATTATTATTCATGATTTGACTAGCTTCTGTGAAATGATTACCATAGAAAGCATTATAAATACTGTTTCTCTGAGATGGAACTGTGTTTCTGCAGTAGTTGAGCTCCCAATTGTTTGGAACAGGGTTGAAGTTTGAAGTCATCTGGTCTAAAACTGTTGGTGTAGTAGTAATTGAACTGAAGCAAAACGCAACGTTTTGATTAGCCGTCGTCTTGATCTCCGGGAACCAAGACGGACCTAGTTGTGATGAGATGACCATCGATCGATCATGGTCGTTTGTTATCAAACCCGTTGACTTTGATACTTCTGAAGTAGTTGATGACGTCAGCTTCTGATCTATGACGTTAAGAGTTTGGAGGTCGCTTACTAAGGGTTTATGTGTTGTTGGGTCAATGCCTTTTATTCTCAGCTTCTTCTTAAGACATGAGTTCCAAAAGTTTTTGATCTCGTTGTCTGTTCTTCCTGGTAACCTAGTTGCAATCTGAGACCATCTACACAATTCAAAATCGATTCAGACAATGAAATATATTTCAAATTTTACATTATTATTATATATATGTATTCAAAACTCTATATAAATATGTTGTTAATTTGTTAATTAACCTGTTCCCTAACGCAGCATGGAGCTCAATAATCAAGCTCTCTTCGTCTTGAGAGAATGCTCCCCTCTTTAAGTCTGGTCTCAAATAATTTATCCACCTAAGCCTACAACTCTTTCCACATCTCTGTAAACCTATATGATCATACCAACCATAAATATAAACATTTAATACATATCTTTAACTTTTCAAATATAAGAGCACATGATGAAACCAAACCTGCGAGTTTGGGGACAGAACTCCAACAGCCATGACCATGTCTAGTTATGTAATTGAGAAGTTTCTCATCTTCTTCAGGAGACCAAAGTCCTTTTCTAAGCTTTTGCTTATAACAACAGGAATGTCTTCTCATATTTATATGTAATATGTATATGAATGAAGCAATTGATATATAAGAGTAATGAAGAAACAAGAAGCAACTGATTTTTTCTTTTTTGAGAAAAAAGGCTATAGATTGCTGTAAATATAGGGAGTATTATGACATATGAAGGTTCTATAAGGTGATAGAGGAAGGAAGATGATGGAGAAATTATTATAAAATGAGAGTAAATGTGATTGGCGATTTCGGGTGTAAAACTTTTATAATCGTTTGCTTGATATAATTGACACCTTTTATGGGACCACAATATAGGAAAAAAAAAATCAAGAGATGAACTAAAAACCTAGTAGAAAACTATTTGTTTCCTTTACAAAATAGACAGAAAAGAGGTTAATATTTTAAATAAAAAATCGTAAATTTTTATTATTTTTTCTAAATATATAGATAAAAAATAAAGGTATACATTGGCTGCAAGAATTTATCTATAAGACTACATTTAAATAAAAATAACAAATTAACATTATTGTATCGTAAATTTATAAAAACTATTACCCTCGTTTTATTACACTGTGGTTTTATAAATTTTCACACACATAAACGTACATACTTAATTTTTTTGTTGTACTTTCCATTAAAATACTTAAAAAAATTATTTCCCCACTTAATAACCTAAAGTTATAAGGATACCTAGAGTTATATTATTAAATGCACAAAGTGAATTTTGATTTGGAGAACAAAAATAAAACTGTATTGTCTAACGAAAATAGTATAAAAGTTAGTGGTTAAAATAAAGGGAATGCACACCCTTGTTTTTAAAACAAAAAAGAAAGAGAAAACTTAATTTCTCCAATTGATTAGATGACTATTAAATCTAGTGCTGACAAAAAGTTAGTGTTTGTGGGAACCGAAATTCGCACTGTCGATTTCCGTTTAAATAAGGAAACTAAGAAAACTCTAATTTTCCAGAGGTCCCGGATCTCTGCGAGAGCCAACGACAAGTGACCAAATATATGCGGAAATCATGAAAAGATAACAAACGAGTTTAGAGAAAACAGTAGATCTTATTTCGAGTCCGCGTAAGAGCGTTGCGATCATTACAAGAGATCATAAAAGCTTTGGCCGCAAAGACTGTCAGCGAGTTACTTAGTTCTAGCAGCCTAAGAGCTCAAACCTAGTTGAGTCGCAGCTCGATAACAAAAGACGAAAAAGATACATAAAAGGTTTTTGATTGATTTCGGACTGAACCTTGTTAAAGGCTGCCTACGTACCCCTTTCGAGGATCAAGCCGAACGTAGTTCAATTGATAGAGCTGGACAAGAGACCGAACTGCTTGGGCGAGTTCGTCTAGTAATTGAGTGCCAATCATAGAAACCTAACTTGCCGAGAATAAAGCCTAAAGTTTCTAAGTGCAGAGAATTTCGAATGTAAAAAGCTCTCCCCCCATGCTCCTCGCCTAAGACTTCTTATATACTAGCTCCAAGGTCGGTTTACGCTTTTACTCTTCTGCCCTTAAGCCGTCATAGCATAAAATGGAGATATTCCATTTTTCCCGATCTTCACAGTTATCTTCAATATTTATCCGCGGAAACTTGACATTTATCCTTCCTTGTGGGCCAAGCGTAAACCATGCTGTGGTTTACGGGCTTTTGGTTAGGAAATCGTAGAATGGGCCTCGAGTCGTTTTTTAGGTACCTTTGGGCCGTCTTCTGACTCGACACGTTTACTACGAATTTTCCGCGGTTTCTAATCCGCGAAGTCTGATCGATGAATTTGAATAGCGGAAAACATGGACTGAGCTTGCTACGGTCTTCGGGAGATAGCATTCGAAGGTTTGACGAGAATGCATGGATTGGTGTCGTATCTATGTTCGGAAGGGTTCAATCGCTACACAGCGGCCGAACTTTGGCTCGAGCCCGATCGTTACGTAGTGACCGAGCGGGACGAGCGCTTGGTCGCTACGTAGCGACTGAGCTTTGGCTCGAGCTCGGTCGCTACGTAGCGACCGAGCTTTGGCTCGAGCTCGGTCGCTACGTTGCGACCAAGCGGGACGAACGCTCGGTCGCTACGTAGCGACCAAGCGGGACGAGCACTCGGTCGCTACGTAGCGACAGAGCTTTGGCTCGAGCTCGGTCGCTACGTAG
>NC_027749.1:49095737-49098309 GCF_000695525.1 Brassica oleracea var. oleracea
TATGCAGCGGCCGATATCGGCCCGGACTTGGTTGCTACGTAGCGACCGGACGGCGTGTATGCGCAGTAATTACGCAACGACCGTGCCTGGTTTGTTTGGTTTGAATCTTCAAGGATACTTCTTCGTAAAAACTTCATATTGGTTATATTTTACGAAAGTTGTATCCTTCTTTTTACTGTCACTTTCCGAAATACGATCTCCGAGGATTTTCGAATGGTAATTCTGTCGTAACCGTTTTTGACCCCAACAGTTAGCCCCCCAGCCCATTAGGATCATGCATCGTAGGATCCTAGCGTGCGGTTAGGCATGTTTAGCATGTTAGGCGTGATGGATGGAATTAATATCGAAAGTCCTAGCTTGAATAAGAAATCCTCATGCCTATAAGAAGGGAGGTAACTTGTTTCCTAATTTTTTTCATTTTCTTTGTCTTTCTCTAAGATCTTTCTTAAGAAAAAACTTTCTTCCTTTCTCCCCACCCTTTTTCTCTATTTTTCTCAAGAGAAGTATAAAGATGTCGAGCAAGAAAAAGGTTGCGGAAAAAAGGTCTTCATCCGCGAGTGCTTACGAAGAGTTCATTGTTCCGAAGATGGAGTTCGTGCCTCATTCGGTACATCTCGCCGAGAACGAGGCATGGTGGGTTGCTCACTATGGTTCGATGACTCCTCCCAAAGAGAAGCCGTTCCCGGTTCTGATCCATCGTGGGGTCGAGAAAAAGGATCCGAGCAGGAGTACTGACGAGTTTCTCGCGACCATGAGATCGTTCTACCATATCCCGGATGCTGTGGAGTTCCGAGTTCCCTATCCCGGAGAGGCCTAGAGATGTTAGAGACCAGTGCGCTGGGTTTAGGGCAAGACCTAGGTTTACTTTCGGTTTTAAGGATTGTGCGGTGACTGGCCAACTATCGTTTTTCCTGTTGCGATTTCTTCCTGATTCATATCGATTTAAAGTCCGCGATAGGTTCTCGGCTTATACGACTTGTTTGATACGAATCAAGCATCTCCAGAGACCGGAAGTGCTGGACCAAAATTTTGGATTTCTTTTATAGCGCCTATTATCCTTGTGTCGGATGTAAGAGAGTCATCTTCGTGAGATGGCTATGTCTGTTTAGGACGTTGAGAGTTTGTTGTGATCAGCAACAAACTTAATGGTAAAAAATACCGTTTCGAGTCTTCGCGAAGAATATTTTTTGAGAAGATGTTAGTGCGTATGACTGTTTGGTCTTCCATGAAGGTGTTTTTATCGAGGAAGGAAACTTCGTCGAAGAACTAATCTTCAGGCGTCTGCGACGTCTCGCGATGCTGAAGATTTGTTATTCTTTCATATGCCACGTTTCGTGCTTGAAATGTTCGCGGGTTTGAAGATATTTCGCGATGTTGCAAGGGTTTAGTCTTAGCCATGCGTTTGAAAAACATTCTAGTTTGACTACGAATGTTCACAGCCAAAATTGTTGTTCATGTTTGGATGCTAATAGTTTTATTTGCGATCGAGGAATTATGACTGAGGTGTCGTGTAAATTTGTCCATGGGAACAAGCGTTTTCCTTCATAGTGCTTTGTGAAGTGTTGGCCTTCCGAGATGTATTTCGTGCATTTTTTAGGATGTTTCGTATAGCTCTAGAAGCTTTGTTACAAATTTTTCCTTACATGCCGCGTATTATGGTTAAAACGTTGCGGGCTTAAAGTGAATTGTGGAGCGTATTGAACTTGGTCAATTTTCGAAAAGTTTAGATTTTCCGTTAACCGTTTGGTTGTTAGGACTTAGTTTCGTTACGAAGAATTTATCATACGATTTCCGACTGTGGGCTATACGATAATTTATCATATCATATAACCGATTTTACGAAGGTCGTAAATCAGTGATATGTATACATATGTCAAAGTAGCATTGTTTCTGCGGGTTTTACGAGAAACGTTCCCGCTGTGATTTTGATCTCAGGTGAAAGTTGCTTGGAGTTACTCATGGAGTATTACCGAAGTTTATTTCAATACGATCTAGTCGCGGAACGTTTTTCATAGGTTTTTCGAGAGGATTCTCATGACACATTCGTTTCTTGGACGAATTGGTCAACCAGAGGTGAATCTAGCTAACCATCGGGAGGAAGATGCTCCTTTTAATGTGCACGATGCTACATATATTCTCGAGTTTTCTTCGTCGCAAATGTTTTCGATGCTTTTCCGTGATTTACTTGGTACAACGGAAACTGGAAGAAATGCTTTGGTGATTGAAGATTTCTCGTAGAAATTTTTAAAACGAAACTGGCTTTCTGAAGCCGGAAAAGGCTTCAATACTTCGGCTAATCGTCGAGTTTCAGTTTGATACTGGTACAAGTTTTCTGTACGCATGATTGCGACAAGAAATGATGTATAGTTTTTGAGATTATGTTCATTATCGTCTGGATATGTTGCTAGCGTTTATACTAATATTAAGATTGTCGTTTGCCTATTCTTGACGATTTGCAGAAGTTTTTTGAAGTTTGGGAGTATACGAGTATAGTATACGTACCTACTCCCCCCTTTTTTTTTATTAAAGAAAACGGTTGAACCGATACTTTGAAGGGTTGTGTACGTTTCCT
>NC_027749.1:49098409-49101059 GCF_000695525.1 Brassica oleracea var. oleracea
TTAAGACGACGTTCATGTCTCTAACTTTTTCTCTCTTTAGGAAGTGAGCTTGATATGTGTGGCGATCAATTCTCGACTTTCGGAGAGTTTAGATCGGTTTGCAAGATCTGGATGAACAATTATGGAACAATATATCGAGACAGGAAAAATCGCTTAAAACTTAGTTCGCTAGACTATCCGCCTAGGTTTTACGTTCCTTAAAGTTCTATGGCAGCCTCAAAGTAATTTCCTACGAAAATTCCAAGTCTGATTTCAAAAATTTCAAGTCGGAAATACCTTAGTTCTCTCGAAGATGCGGTTTTGTCCCTTCTCAGTTTTGCGTGCTCATTTCCGTTTCCTATTCTCGTGTATGTTCGCCATTTCCGATATTGGTGTTTATCCTTTGAAACTTGACATTTATCTTCCGAACTTGACTGTTATCTTCTCCTTAGATAAGACGTCGATTTTTGTAAAAAGGTTCAACGTAATCGTATAGTTTAGGCGGCTAAGGTGTTAAGTTAACCGTTGCCGTTTTATACGATTAATCTGAATCCATGCGAGAAAATAGGTTTTTGCGGTTTTTTTTTTTATATCGTAAAGTCTCAATGGTAACTTCAATCGAGGCGAAACAAGACACATTTTGATCGAGATTCGAAAGTGAACGCAAAGATGGAGGTAGGGCGAGCAGGAACAAGCCAAGGAGTTTAGGATGAGTTTTACTTGTTTTTGTCGTAAAATCTCAACGGAAACTCCGATTGAGACGAAACGAAAAGCGTTTCGATGAGGATTCAAAGGAGAACGCAAAGGAGGACCCCTTTGAGGCCTGACAGGTCTCTATAGCGAGTGAGGATGTCATCCCGGTCGCTATAGCGAGTGGAAGGGAGCCAAGACGGGTCCAACTTGTTTTCGTCGTAAATTCTCAACGGAAACTCCGATTGAGACGAAACGAAAAGCGTTTCGAAGAGGCTTCAAAGGAGAAAGTAAAGGAGGACCCCTTTGAGGGCTGACGGGTCGCTATAGCGAGTGAGGATGTCATCTCGGTCGCTATAGCGAGTGAAAGGGAGCCGAGACGAGTCCCACTTGTTTTCGTCGTAAAATCTCAACGGAAACTCCGATTGAGACGAAACGAAAAGCGTTTCGATGAGGATTCGGAGAACGCAAAGTAGGACCCCTTTGAGGCCTGACAGGTCTCTATTGCGAGTGAGGATGTCATCCCGGTCGCTATAGCGAGTGGAAGGGAGCCAAGACGGGTCCAACTTGTTTTCGTCGTAAATTCTCGACGGAAACTCCGATTGAAACGAAACGAAAAGCGTTTCGATGAGGATTCAAAGGAGAAAGTACAGGAGGACCCCTTTGAGGCCTGACGGGTCGCTATAGTGAGTGAGGATGTCATCTCGGTCGCTATAGCGAGTGAAAGGGAGCCGAGACGAGTCCCACTTGTTTTCGTCGTAAAATCTCAACGGAAACTCCGATTGAGACGAAACGAAAAGCGTTTCGATGAGGATTCAAAGGAGAAAGTAAAGGAAGACCCCTTTGAGGCCTGACGGGTCGCTATAGCGAGTGAGGATGTCATCTCGGTCGCTATAGCGAGTGAAAGGGAGCCGAGACGAGTCCCACTTGTTTTCGTCGTAAAATCTCAACGGAAACTCCGATTGAGACGAAACGAAAAGCGTTTCGATGAGGATTCAAAGGAGAAAGTACAGGAGGACCCCTTTGAGGCCTGACGGGTCGCTATAGCGAGTGAGGATGTCATCTCGGTCGCTATAGCGAGTGAAAGGGAGCCGAGACGAGTCCCACTTGTTTTCGTCGTAAAATCTCAACGGAAACTCCGATTGAGACGAAACGAAAAGCGTTTCGATGAGGATTCAAAGGAGAAAGTACAGGAGGACCCCTTTGAGGCCTGACGGGTCGCTATAGCGAGTGAGGATGTCATCTCGGTCGCTATAGCGAGTGAAAGGGAGCCGAGACGAGTCCCACTTGTTTTCGTCGTAAAATCTCAACGGAAACTCCGATTGAGACGAAACGAAAAGCGTTTCGATGAGGATTCAAAGGAGAAAGTACAGGAGGACCCCTTTGAGGCCTGACGGGTCGCTATAGTGAGTGAGGATGTCATCCCGATCGCTATAGCGAGTGGAAGGGAGCCAAGACAGGTCCAACTTGTTTTCGTCGTAAATTCTCGACGGAAACTCCAATTGAGACAAAACGAAAAGCGTTTCGATGAGGATTCAAAGGAGAAAGTAAAGGAAGACCCCTTTGAGGCCTGACGGGTCGCTATAGCGAGTGAGGATGTCATCTCGGTCGCTATAGCGAGTGGAAGGGAGCCGAGTCGTCGTAAAATCTCAACGGAAACTCCGATTGAGACGAAACGAGAAGCGTTTCGATGAGGATTCAAAGGAGAATGCAAAGTAGGACCCCTTTTAGGCCTGACATGACGCTATAGCGAGTGAGGATGTCATCTCGGTCGCTATAGCGAGTGGAAGGGAGCCGAGTCGTCGTAAAATCTCAACGGAAACTCCGATTGAGAAGAAACGAAAAGTGTTTCGATGAGGATTCAAAAGAGAACCCAAAGGAGAACCTCTCGGAGGCCTTACAGGTCGCTACGTAGCGACTGACGGTCTGACAGGTTGCTACGTAGCGAGTGGAAGCAAGCCAAGAAGAGTCCTACTTGTTT
>NC_027749.1:49102350-49109171 GCF_000695525.1 Brassica oleracea var. oleracea
ATCATTACAAGAGATCATAAAAGCTTTGGCCGCAAAGACTGTCAGCGAGTTTCTTAGTTCTAGCGGCCTAAGAGCTCAAACCTAGTTGAGTCGCAGCTCGAAAACAAAAGACGAAAAAGATACATAAAAGGTTTTTGATTGATTTCGGACTGAACCTTGTTAAAGGCTGCCTACGTACCCCTTTCGAGGATCAAGCCGAACGTAATTCAATTGCTGAACGTAGTTCAATTGATAGAGCTGGACAAGAGACCGAACTGCTTGGGCGAGTTCGTCTATTAATTGAGTGCCAGTCATAGAAACCTAACTTGCCGAGAATAAAGCCTAAAGTTTCTAAGTGCAGAGAATTTCGAATGTAAAAAGCTCTCCCCCCATGCTCCTCGCCTAAGACTTCTTATATACTAGCTCCAAGGTCGGGTTATGCTTTTACTCTTCTGCCCTTAAGCCGTCATAGCATAAAATGGAGATATTCCATTTTTCCCGATCTTCACAGTTATCTTCAAAACTTCCATATTTATCTGCAGAAACTTGACATTTATCCTTCCTTGTGGGCCAAGCGTAAACCATGCTGTGGTTTACAGGCTTTTGGTTAGGAAATCGTAGAATGGGCCTCGAGTCGTGTTTTAGGTACCTTTGGGCCGTCTTCTGACTCGACACGTTTACTACGAATTTTCCGCGGTTTCTAATCCGCGAAGTTTGATCGATGAGTTAGAATAGCGGAAAACATGGACTGAGCTTGCTACGGTCTTCGGGAGATAGCATTCGAAGGTTTGACGAGAATGCATGGATTGGTGTCGTATCGATGTTCGGAAGGGTTCAATCGCTACACAGCGACCAAACTTTAGTTCGAGCCAGATCGCTACGTAGCGACCGAGCGGGATGAGCGCTCGGTCGCTACGTATCGACCGAGCTTTGGCTCGAGCTCGGTCGCTATGTAGTGACCGAACGGGACGAACGCTCGGTCGCTACGTAGCGACCGAGCTTTGGCTCGAGCTTGGTCGCTGCGTAGCGACCAAGTGGGTCGGACGTTCGGTCGCTATGCAGCGGCCGATATCGGCCCGGACTTGGTTGCTACGTAGCGACCGGATGGCGTGTATGCGCAGTAATTACGCAATGACCGAGCCTGGTTTGTTTGGTTTGAATCTTCAGGGATACTTCTTCGTAAAAACTTCGTATTGGTTATATTTTACGAAAGTTGTATCCTTCTTTTTACTATCTCTTTCCAAAATACGATCTTCGAGGATTTTCGGATGGTAATTCCGTCGTAACCGTTTTTGACCCCAACAGTGTTCAAGGATACAATATACTATGGCCTTTGGCGCCGGTGGATAGGATTCATGATAATAGTCGATTGAGTTTCGCTCCGTCGAATATACCGAGTTGTATAAAAATATATATCTATACTATGACCCAAAATTCAGAATTTCCTATAATCAGCAGAATGAAGAGAAATACTAAAGGGAAGCCATCGGTCTCATATCCATGGAAGCATTGAACGAACTTAAAATGATTTGTCTCCACACAAAAAATACGAAATGTTGATATATAATTTGTTTGACAAAGAAAATTAATACTTTTGGTACTTTTCAAAGTTCTATATTTTCTCCTACTTTTAAACTCAAAAATATTTGGGAAAATATAAAACTTTGAAAGGTGCCAAGAGTATTAATTTTCTTTGATGTCCAGAGAATGTAAAAGAGTTGTACCAAAATTAAAGATTTGTTCAATTCAGGTACGCAAAGTGACGGTGAAAATAACCATAAATGTTTACACTGTGCAATAATGTGGTCGCGTAACCACTAATAGTCTACTTTACATAGACATTAATCTTACAATACTAAAAGAGAAATATCTAGAGTTCTTACGGTGTCCACGTAGGCATGGAAATTCAAGCCAATCATAAGTCAAGAATGTGTCATGTCATCTATGCTAAATTCACTTACTGGACGACCATCTAACCTAATGTAACTGTGACTTCATTACTCTATCTTCATCCTATTAATCCTTTCATCAATGCTCAACCATACCCCAAGGAAGTCAAATCGATCCAAGTTCCATCCATCTTAATAACATCCCCCAACCCAACTAAACCCATAAAACTCTCACTCTCTCTTCCTCCAACATAATTGTGGTTTGTGTTTCTCTGATTTCATAGATCTTCCACCTAAGCTCCTCTCATAGGTTTGTCATCTTCGGCTGAAACGTACGTTAAGATTCGATCTTCTCAGGTAATCTTCTCAGGTAATCTTCTCTCCTGATGTTCATGATCACTTCGATTGCATAATATTTGTCTAACAACGATGATATATTTGTCAACTTCCAAATTTTGCATTTAATCTAATAACCTATTAATCGAAGGGAAGCCTTTGTTACCAAAGGGCAAGAAACAATAGTAAGAACCATAGGAGAAGTCGTGTGGATTGGGTCGATTTCTTCATCAGAAGTTTCTATAGGTCCGTGAAAACCAATTTGCTGCAGCATGTTAATGTCTTTAAGGATGCGAGACGTCCCAATGAAGACACTAAAGTTTTCTTTTTTCTTTTATTTCTTTCTTCTTTTGTATCTTTAAGTTGATCAATATCTTCATTTTTCTATATACAGACAGTTTGCTTCCAGTCCTTGCTAAGAACTATTCTAAGGTTGTTGTTATATAAATTTTTCAAAATCTCTTACATACATAAAATAAATAAAGAGGCCACAATGCTTTACCGGAAAGACGATGGACAGGTAACTCAAATTCTCTTATTATTATTTTTGATATCTTAAGCATCTGGCCCTTTAATTTGTGGCTTATATGAGTTGGCTTTCAACTTATATGTACAAGTTAATAGTGATGAACTTTTGATGGTGTTTCACTAGCTGTACTTTGTCTTTGAGTACATGCTATACTTTTTCCTGCTTACAGTTTTGATATTTCCTGACACTAATTCTTGTAACTGAATCTGCGCATGTCATTCTTATTTGATCAGGATTTTGGCTAAATATTTTAACTGAAGCTGATATCAGAAATTGGTACTTTCAAGTCTTACAAGGCAATTCTTACATGCATCAACGTGGTTACCTCCAACGCAATCTTAAGCCAAGTGATTAATAGCCTTGAGGCGTCAAATGATACAAAGCTTCAAGCACCTGCTATGATGATTGATGACAATTTAGATTTTAATCTATGTGTCTCTGACAGTCATGGTTAAATTGTTTTTCCACAACATATTTATAAGCTGTGTTAGTTGCTTCTAAATTATGTTAGTCTCTAAACTCTTCATTAAGATTGCTGATTGTGGACTTGCAGGGAGGTTAATTCGAGTCCACATTAATAGAGTATGTTGTTGGCAGGGGAGGTTAATTCGAGCCCACATTTATAGAGTATGTTGTTATAGATGGTACAAATTTGATTCCCTTTTTGTGCTGCAAGCAGTCTTTCAGATTACTAATATTACTGTATATATGTCCTTCAGTGACCCATATGTCGATTAGTTACCATACCATTGATGCCTAACTGACCCCAAAAGCTTTGTTCTAATAGGTAGAGGGCACCAGAAGTACTTCTACAGTCCTATGTATATACAGAAAAATTTGGTTCGTATGATCTTATCAATATCGTAGTAAACCATTGGGTGCATTCATTCTCGGATACCAATCTTTACCTTTTTCATGATAGTCTAGCGGCTCTGCTCCTGGATACCAGTGGGATTTGGTGTTGTAGTCGGATTTTCGTATGAGCTGAAGCAGAGAGATATGTGGCCACAAGATATTCTTATATATCTGGAAAACTAACTTTGTCGCGCCAAGGAAAATTGAGATCAAGAGAGAAAATGAAAAGACGTGTGAATGTATATCGAAGCATCATCTTTGATCTTTCAGAATCGAAAGCTATCTCTCACGAATCCCTCCAAGAGTCTCATTTCTCCACTGAAACAACATTCTGGATGAAGAATGGAGCTTAATTTTAAGTGTTGTGATGCGCACGTATGTAATCTATCATAGGCGAACTATTTATCTGACGGCTGATAGGCGCGACAGCGTATAATATCATTCTCTTTACCGTTGGATTGAGCCCAAGCCTTGTGAAAGATCATCCACAAAGTGCTGTGTTTGCTTTTTCTCTATAGAGTACACAATTTTTTTCTTAACGGATATAGGCCACCAGTTCATGCATGCTTAATGGAGGGAACTATTTTGTTAACTTCAACATTGTATATGTATAGAAAAGGTTAAGTGTTTTAATGTAGATATGTATTATAATCTGAGTTATTTTGGTTAAAATAACAAAAATTAAGAGAAGTATTTGCTCTTCAAAAGTATCATTTGAATATATTAAATATCATTTAACCTACGATAAGAAGTTTTAAATTTTTATTTGTTATACAATATTCAAGAAAAACAAAAAGTACAAAAAATCTATAAAAACATATTTAAAAAAAATCAGTCTAAACTACTAATATTGAAACAAAGGAAGTAATCACATATTTTCTATTTCATTCCAAAATTTAAACATTTATTTGTGGATAAGTCATTTCTCACAAAATTTCATATCTTTTCCAGAACCATTTATGTAAATTATAATAATTCTAATGGTATAGTTACATGTCATTCAAATAAGTATTTTCTCACAAAACCATTTATTTAAATTATAATTATTCTAATGAGTAATGATAATGCCTTCACAAAATTTCTTTTAGCAGTTTATATCTTCTATACTTAACATCGCATAGGGATTTTATTCATAGTTCTACAAATTTTTCATTATGTTCCTTATTTATCCTCCACCAAATAATACCATCAACCACCTAAGATAAAAAAAAACTCTTGCTACTTCCCAAATTCAAACTTGATAGGTTTTTAGCAACAAAATAATCAAATAATATCATATATTAATACTTAATTAAAAAGAAATAAATAACTATATAATAAAATCTTCCGCTACTTTCCAAATTCAAACTCGATAGGGTTTTTTGCAACAAAATAGTTAAATAATATCATATATTGATACTTAATTAAAATTAAAAAAAAACAATATAGCAATATAATCCGCGCGTAGCGCGGACACAGACCTAGTTAATTTAATAGCTGCCGACTTGTAACTTGTAACCTCTCTTCGATCTTAAATTGATGGTGTTGATATAACGTGTAACAAAAAGTTAACAAGGTAAATGTAAAACAAAAACAACAACAACTTAAGTTTGAATTTTGAGCATGTTTCTACAAGAGAACAACAACAATGTGTCTAGAAAGAGAAATGTTTTCTAAATACTATCATGATTACTTTAAAACAAATACATATTTTTTATAAAGCTAATACCTTTAGTCGAGTCTTAATCTATAATATTAAAGCATGATCCTATTGTCCTTTTTACCTTAGCCTGCCCTTTTTTTTACTAACATTGCATGTTTCATTAAGGGCAATCAAGTAATATTAATAACACATCTATAGTGGGCCATTTTTTGGATCAAGCCCACTGTCCACATCAGATCTCTCTTGGGCCATTTGGGCTGATTAAGAAATCAGATCCAATTCTCACTTTTTTTTTTCATTTGGGCCATTGAGTCCGAATTCAAATAATTTTTTTCCAACCATTCTTAATTATTTTTTTTTCTTTTCTTAATATAATTTAAGCATTCATAAAAAAAATTGATTTTTTCATTGAAAAGTATAAATCTTTATTAAAAGTATATAATTATTTTTATTAAAAATATTAACCACATAATAAAATTAATTTATCAGAGTTATACCAACTTAATTCATTAAAGAAATACAGTTTAATTTTTTAAACATAAATAGTCATTTAAAATGAAACACGATAAAGAAAGATAAAAAGTTTAAGTCTTTTATAAAATAAAACATAAATATATGAAACATGACGCTAAATATTTGTCAATTGAAAAAAAAATGAAAATAAACCGCGCTTTGAAAACACGGATCAAAATCTAGTAAATTATTAAATCATCAGCATAATTGAAGAGTATCATTAACATGAAAACACTCAAAATCCCTTGTATTTACAACCCGTCTCTTGTGACATATTGTTGTAGGCCTATATTGTTGTAATAGAAGAAATCGCGTAGTTTACAACAAATCTAATCATAGCCTGACGATATACTTTTGTCCTATGTATCATGTATGTTTGGTGGAAGATAATCAATACGTAGAAAATCAAGAAGAGGGCAAAAGGAAGAAATCTTATACTAATTGGTAATTTAAAGTCAAATGTTTGACCATTAAGTAGCCGTATTCAGGGGCATCCCAGAATGGGTGTGCTGCTGCCCCCACAAAAAGTTAAAGCTAAATCTATTTGTGCTGGAAACTTTGAATAAACGGATACATTGCAGCTAGTGGCTAAAGCCCCTCTTTGCACCCAGTGAACCAAGGTGCGAATGTCCCCCTGCCTGATTTTAATTTTTTTCCTTTCTTTACTTTCTTTACTTTCAGATTAATTTTCCTTTTTCTATGAGTTATATTTCTTTTTCTACCTCACATTATCTTCGTACTAATCTTTTTGGTCAGATGTTCCTCACATAAAAAATAACCTTTAGTTTTCCAAGTTATTTACATTATCATGCCACTGAGTAATTATGAAACTTACATATATTAATGCTTGTCTTTTTCAGTTAGATTAATATGTTGTCCTAAAATAAATAGTATCAACTAAATCATTGTTATCGAAATTATAGCTTTTCAAAAGACATGATTCACTACTCTATTAAATCAATATCGAAATCATTCATTCTTATCGTAGGATCAAACCAAAAATATTATGACCCCAAGTCCTATGTTATAAGTGCAGTCTACATATTTCTTTCGATTCACACATATATTACACATATAC
>NC_027749.1:49109247-49109849 GCF_000695525.1 Brassica oleracea var. oleracea
GTCATAAAGATATTAATTACCTCTAAAAAACTATCTTCTATCATGTTTGTTGTACTTATGATATTAGTTCATTTTTATATCACAACATAATCTATCTCTATTATTAAAAGAGAAGTACCAGTAAAAAATAACCCTTAGTTTTCAAAGTTATTTAAATTATCATGCCACTGAGTAATTATGGAACTTATTTATATTAATGCTTGTCTTTTTCAGTTAGATTGATATGTTGTCCTAAAATAAATAGTATCAACTAAATCATTGTTATCGAAATTATAGCTTTCCCAAAGACATGATTCACTACTCTACTAAATAAATATTGAAATCATTCATTCTTATCGTAGGATCAAACCAAAAATATTATGACCCCAAGTCCTATGTTATAAGTGCAGTCTACATATTTCTTTCGATTCACACATATATTACACATATACTTTTTAAAATCCAATATTCAGTCACGTCACATAGAGCTAGGCCTCAATAAGTCCAATGGTATCGCAAGGATATATTATTTTCCTAAATGTTATATGTGCTGTCTACAAATTTTTTTCCATATACGTCATAAAGATATTAATTACCTCTAAAAAACTATCTTCTATCATGTT
>NC_027749.1:49109949-49121755 GCF_000695525.1 Brassica oleracea var. oleracea
GTTTGTTGTACTTATGATATTAGTTTGTTTTTATATCACAACATAATCTATCTTTATTATTAAAAGAGAAGTAACAATAAAAAATAACCCTTAGTTTTCAAAGTTATTTACATTATCATGCCACTGAGTAATTATGGAACTTACCTATATTAATGCTTGTCTTTTTCAGTTAGATTAATATGTTGTCCTAAAATAAATAATATCAACTAAATCATTGTTATCGAAATTATAGCTTTCCAAAATACATGATTCACTACTCTACTATATCAATATCGAAATCATTCATTTTTATCGTAGGATAAAACCAAAAATATTATGACCCCAAGTCCTAAGTTATATGTGCAGTCTACATATTTCTTTCGATTCACACATATTTTACACATATACTTTTTAAAATCCAATGTTCAGTCACGTCAAATAGAGCTAGGCCTCAATAAATCCAATGGTAACGCAAGGATATATTATTTTCCTAAATGTTATATGTGCAGTCTACAACTTTTTTTCCATATAAGTCATAAAGATATTAATTACCTCTAAAAAACTATCTTCTATCATGTTTGTTGTACTTATGATATTAGTTTGTTTTTATATCACAACATAATATATTCCATTAAAACTGAAGTAGAAAATAATACTTGCATATTTTTTAAGTGGTTTCTTACCGGTTTTCATTCTTTTTTTTAAACTAATTTTAACTACTTCATTTATTGTTTTTACTAATTAATTCGACATCATTTATTAAAAATCATAAAACAATAATTACCTATTTTAAAGTATTTACATAATATTTTCATTTTTGCACTCTTCTTAGCTACTTCACTAATTGTATTTACTATAGTATTTGAACATCATTTATTTTATGTGTTAAACCTAATAATTTTACATTTTTTTACGAAATTGTTTCATTCGTGACAAGAATTCAAATCGGTTAACAATTTATTTTGTGTGTACATAATAAGTTAGACATGGATATCCAAGTCCATTCGAATATAAATCAATTTTTTTTGGATATCAGGTTTTTTTGGATTTTAAAATTAAACTCCATTTGAATATTATAAATTTTTTGACGGGTTTGAGTCTCTTTCCGGGTCTGGGTAGGTTCATAAGAAATTAAAAATATCCAAATAACCTATGTATTTATAAAAACATTAAAATTTTATAAAAGAAAAAACCAAAATCAAAGCCCACAATCAAAATCAAAACCCGCGCAGGTGCGCAGATCAAACTCTAGTTTCAGTTAAAATTTGTTTTTCTTGTTAGGAGGTTTATTAGTTTCCTTCTTTCAGTTGTACAAAATTCTTTTAATTGTATTATTTAGTTTATTTAGTAAATGTTATCTCTATTATTAAAAGAGAAGTACCAATAAAAAATAACCCTTAGTTTTCAAAGTTATTGACATTATCATGCCACTGAGTAATTATGAAACTTACCTATACTAATGCTTGTCTTTTTCAGTTAGATTAATATGTTGTCCTAAAATAAATAGTATCAACTAAATCATTGTTATCGAAATTATAGCTTTCCAAAAGACATGATTCACTAATCTACTAAATCGATATCGAAATCATTCATTCTTATCGTAGGATCAAACCAAATATATTATGACCCCAATTCCTATGTTATAAGTGCAGTCTACATATTTCTTTCGATTCACACATATATTACACATATACTTTTTAAAATCCAATGTTCAGTCACGTCACATAGAGCTAGGCCTCAATAAGTCAAATGGTATCCCAAGGATATATTATTTTCCTAAATGTTATATGTGCAGTCTACAACTTTTTTTCCATATAAGTCATAAAGATATTAATTACCTCTAAAAAACTATCTTCTATCATGTTTGTTGTACTTATGATATTAGTTCGTTTTTATATCACAACATAATCTATCTCTATTATTAAAAGAGAAGTAATAATAAAAAATAACCCTTAGTTTTCAAAGTTATTTACATTATCATGCCACTGAGTAATTATGAAACTTACCTATATTAATGCTTGTCTTTTTCAGTTAGATTAATATGTTGTCCTAAAATAAATAGTATCAACTAAATCATTGTTATCGAAATTATAGCTTTCCAAAATACATGATTCACTACTCTACTATATCAATATCGAAATCATTCATTTTTATCGTAGGATAAAACCAAAAATATTATGACCCCAAGTCCTAAGTTATATGTGCAGTCTACATATTTCTTTCGATTCACACATATTT
This sequence comes from Brassica oleracea var. oleracea, assembly GCF_000695525.1. Taxonomy (NCBI): domain Eukaryota; kingdom Viridiplantae; phylum Streptophyta; class Magnoliopsida; order Brassicales; family Brassicaceae; genus Brassica; species Brassica oleracea. The sequence continues at coordinate 49,112,167 of NC_027749.1, forward strand.
TACACATATACTTTTTAAAATCCAAAGTTCAGTCACGTCACATAGAGCTAGGCCTCAATAAGTCCAATGGTATCGCAACGATATATTATTTTCCTAAATGTTATATGTGCAGTCTACAACTCTTTTTCCATATAAGTCATAAAGATATTAATTACCTCTAAAAAACTATCTTCTATCATGTTTGTTGTACTTATGATATTAGTTTGTTTTTATATCACAACATAATATATTCCATTAAAACTGAAGTAGAAAATAATACTTGCATATTTTTTAAGTGGTTTCTTACCGGTTTTCATTCTTTTTTTAAAACTAATTTTAACCACTTCATTTATTGTTTTTACTAATTAATTCGACATCATTTATTAAAAATCATAAAACAATAATTACCTATTTTAAAGTATTTACATAATATTTTCATTTTTGCACTCTTCTTAGCTACTTCACTAATTGTATTTACTATAGTATTTGAACATCATTTATTTTATGTGTTAAACCTAATAATTTTACATTTTTTTACGAAATTGTTTCATTCGTGACAAGAATTCAAATCGGTTAACAATTTTTTTGTGTGTACATAATCAGTTAGACATAGACATCCAAGTCCATTCGAATATAAATCAATTTTTTTTGGATATCAGGTTTTTTTGGGTTTTAAAATTAAACTCCATTTGAATATTATCAATTTTTGGACAGGTTTGAGTCTCTTTCTGGGTCTGAGTAGGTTCATAAGAAATTAAAAATATCCAAATAACCTCTGCATTTTGAAAAACATTAAAATTTTATAAAAGAAAAAATCAAAATCAAAGCTCACAATCAAAATCAAAACCCGCGCAGGTGCACGGATCAAATTCTAGTTTCAGTTAAAATTTGTTTTTCGTGTTAGGAGGTTTATTAGTTTCCTTCTTTCAGTTGTACAAAATTCTTTTAATTGTATTATTTAGTTTATTTATTAAATGTTTTCTTTATTAAAATAAAGTATATTCATGTAAAAATACATTCATGTAAAATATTAAATTTTCCATTTTTCCACATAAAATATTTTCTAGATCAAATGGCCCCACTACGACAACTGAGCTGTATTTATTGGTGCAATATGTTGGAGGAAAACGTTGTAACTTAGGTTTAGACCCGGTGCTTTGATATTCTTTAGCTTATAATTGACAATGATGTATAATATACATGGATTTGGATGCAAAGTTAAAAAAAAATATTTAAATAAACTTTTAACATTCAAAACCAACATGTCAGTGACTCATTAGTAGTTACTTGTTTTCAAAAGTTCACAGAAATAGTAAGAAAAATACCAATGATGAGAAAAAATGGAGACGAATCAAAGAAGCCGAAATAAAAGTGAGAGAGGGCATCATTTTGTAGTAGAATGATGATTACAAGAGTGGGACAAAAACAGAAAACTCATGATTTGGTCACAAGAATATATATATATATACACTTCCATGTTCTAAGTACAAAAAGCTGTTTAGAGAGGCAATACAATACGAAAATTGCGAAGAAAGAGATTGTTTGAAACATCACTCTCGTGTCCAGTTCCATTTAGAATGTGTGTGACACCACGCTATTTTCCTCGTATTTATTTCATGAATACTAATAATGTTTCATATCTTTAGTATAATTATTGAGCTGAAGCATTCTTCTGTATATTTTGCAGTTGCTTTATATGTTATATATGTAGGAAATACTTTATAAGTATGCCTACTATTGTTATTATCGCTATAAAAGCTAGTTATCAAAGTCATCACTTAATCACCATCAGTTAGTTATCAATAGCTGCCTAAATCATATACGTATATACTTTTACTAAAAAGTTTCTAGCATAAACTTGTAGGTAAACTGCATGGAATTGGTTTAACATAACATGCGGCATGCATATACAACACTTAGATAATCTACGACAAAACTGGAGGCATTGATATATTGAATAAGTTTTATTGGAATACTGAGACACACATACTGACCATATTAGATGAAGTTAATTAAGATCAATAAACCACTGGTTAATTGACTTGTTAAACTAGTCACATGCAACTAAGAGCATGATTATCCCTAGAAACCCATAAAGTTTTTTAAGTACATTTTAATGATTATTTAACTATTAAATTTTAGCTAAGGACCTTAGTTAAAAATCACCTAATTTTTGTGCTACAATGGTAGTTTCTCAAATTGGGTTTCTTAAAAAAAAAAAATTTAACTTTTTTTTTAACCATTCGAGTAAATGCTTGACATACAAACAAACGCCACAAAACCCTAGAACACTTGAAAGAAGTAGACGATCAATCATTATATAAAAAATAATCTGGAAGGTCAAACCACCTAGCTATATATTGACCCAACAGTTGCGTATGTATCAATATCATGTATGTCGTGTTTTAATCGATCAATGTAGATGGAGAGATTAGGAACCTGATAACTGTTGTTGAAGTTACCGCACACGAAGTGATGATGCTTGTTTTACCAACGCCTTGATCGCCAAGGAACACGAGTGTTAGACCTTCTTCTTCTTCTTGTCCAGGTATGGATATTTCTGGTACAATGAGATACTACTAATCACGAGAGGAAGAGCCACGAGGCAATACGATGAAGGCGGTTTTCCTTCAAACGCAAACTGCAGCAGAGCGGTGACAATTATTTAGCTCCTCATCTTGATTAAATAATAGTCAGTATGAGGGAGAATCGTTGAGTTGTGTACCAGTGATACGATTAGGCCCACCAATGCATCCATGATATGAGTTTTGTGATCCCACAACGACATTCCAAAAATCTGTAAACACAATATAATTGAGATGGAATCCAAGGTAGAAGCAATTGTAAGCAATAGAAACTTACCGAAGAGAGAAGACTTCGATGGTGGAGAAGACCTGCTGCTGCTGGTATTGGCCGAGCTAGTGCCATCGTCGTCCGGCGGAGACCACGACAGAAGAAGGAGAGACGACAAAAAGAAAAGAAAAGAGAGAGAAAATAATAATAATAAATGCACTTTTAATGATAAACTGACACGTGGGTTAAAAACTCTCTTAATAATCAGTCCCCAAAATCCTATATTAAGGATCGGTAACATGCATTTAATTTAGTTTTGATTTAATTAAATGTTTTATTAACTTTAAAAACTCTCTTAAGAAACCTGGATAATCATGGTCTAACCCCTTATAGACAAAAATTCGTCGAAAAACAGTTTAAATTTCTGACGAGGCCAGTTTTCAAAAAAAAATCTGACTGTTTGTTTGAGTTTCTATACAGTTGCTAGAATAGTATATCATGGAGATGCAAAGTATTTCACATCACTAAAAGCAGTTTAACCCCTTCTAGAAACTCAAATATAAATGCAAACAAACCTAATTCAAAAATAGTACTCCCTCCGTTCTTAAAAGATCCATGTTTTAGAATTTTCAAACTTTTTAATAAAACATATTAAAACTTATCTATAAGTGCATAGTTTTTTGTAATGTTATATTTCCTATATTTTGAAAGCAATAAAATTTAAGAAATGCAATTAATGTTCTTGAACTTCACAATTTCTCATTATTAGTTGACAAAAATTACAGAGTTCGCCCTAATAAATCTCTCAAGCACAATTCTCAAGACACCCATTTGGTCACCGTTTCACGGCGCCGGCGGCGCATCTTCTCGCCGGCGTCACCTTTGTTTCCTTCCTCCCCTGCTTCTCTTCACTCTGGTCTCTATCTACTTAAGTTCTTTTGGAGTTTTTTGTGTTGTCTTTTCCGTGCTCGGCTCCTCCCTCCTTTGAGATGACTCGTATGGCATTCTCTGGCGGTTTGGATACCACCAGAATTGTTTGTTTCTCCGGGGGTTCCTGGCCTACATCTAGTCCAAGCGTTTCCTCCCCTCGCTGCAGCCTCTACCTTGGCTCCTCGCTTGTCTCGTTCAGATCTGCGAGCCTTGTCTCCATCAACGTAACTCAGAGACTCTCAACCGAAGATTTTCGTCGGATCTCTTCCTCCCTTCCACCGCAAGTCCTCCTTCCGCCTTTAGTTTCCGGTGACCGAACGTCTGCTGTCTGTGGAAGCATTTTTGTTGATATGGACAAGCTCACCTCGATTCACAACCACCACCTCCATCCCGGCAAGGTCCCGTTTTGAAAGACTCTACTATGGATATGGCGAGGTCCGACGCGCTGACGACAGTTCTGCTCCATCTTCGATAGATAAGCATTTTTGTTGATATGGACAAGCTCACCTCGATTCACAACCACCACCTCCATCCCGGCAAGGTCCCGTTTTGAAAGACTCTACTATGGATATGGCGAGGTCCGACGCGCTGACGACAGTTCTGCTCCATCTTCGATAGATGGTGTTGTGAGTTTGGTCGACTCTGGGGAGAATAACTTACCATCATCTGACACGCCGTGCTTCATAACCGGTGACTGCTCCTTCAACTCCGGCAAGAACCCTAAGCTTTCAAGTCTCCCGATCAAGCAGCCGTTCAGTTCAAAGCCGAGAATGTTAATCTTGTGGGCCTGACCCTGTAAGATCTGTGAATCTGTTATTCATCTTGCTGGCCCACCAAATCTTAAACCCGTGTTTGATGATTTGTTAAGTGTGGCAAAGATGCAAAGGATTTCCGGTGGGTTCACCGGGGTCTTTATCTTGAGCTTAATGCCATATTTCTCTTTTATGAAGAATAGTTTACCGGTGGATTCACCGGGTTGGTCTCTGTCATCACCATACCTCCTTTCTATGAAAGGAGAGAAATTCCTGAACTCGTTGTTGAGTTCCGGTTTCAGCTTCCTCGTCTATGAGAGCTGGTCTTCAACGTCACTATATGTGATTATTTCTACGCCGTCTGACTTTGCCGTGAAGGCTACCCCGACGCATTCAAACTTCGTCTCGAAACCACTGTCATCTTCATTTGAAGAATTATCTTGTTTAGTTTACATTGTTGTAGTTTATGTTTTCAATCAAAGAAGATGGTTAATTCCCTCTAATCGTTGTAATCAAGCAGTTTGAAGAGTTATGAAATTAAGTTGTGTTCCACAAAAAAAAAAGATTGACAAAAAATACTTTGAAAATATAAAATATGTATCTTTTTGAAAGAAAAGTTTTCTCTAGAATATAAATCTTTTAGGAACGGAGGAGATAATATATATTCACATGTAATCCAGGCTCTTAAACTCGGCCTAGCCGATTCCGCAGCATACTATACACATTCACATATAACGTACGTAGCATACTATATACATTCACATGTAATGTATTTTTTAATATAGAAGATAATTCGGACTTCAAGATCACCTGCGTGCCAAGAACACAGAATGAAATTGCTGATTCTTTAGCTAGGAATGCTCGATCTTTTCATAGATCTCTATGTTTTATCGGTTGTTCTATTCCGGTCTGGCTACCCAGACCACCTCATGTTTGAGTAATAGAATAGCCGTTTGTTGACAAAAAAAAAAAAATATAGAAGATAATTCTGATCTATGGAAGGTTCAGATTAGTCCTCTAATTAATAAGAGAAAATGTAAATAAAATGCACACCATAACTTTATGTCTGCGTGGTTACAAAGATATAATATAGAGAGATTACTTTGAACCATAACTTTATGTCTGCGTGGTTACAAAGATATAATATAGAGAGATTACTTTGAACCTCGGCCCTTTAGTTTCTCAAAATCCATCTACCATTAGAACACCAAAAAAAAAAAACGTACGTAGCAAAAAATGGTCACTGATATAATATAACTAAGCACGTGTTGTTTTAACTCCCAAATGTTCGATGTTTCATTTCAAGACAACGATGGAGATCATCGCCGACCAGGAGATATTAGCAGAGGTCAAATATTATAATTACATTTTCTGATTTACATGAGGTCCTAATCGACCGAAATCAAAAATATCTTCAAACATGATCAGTGATCAAATCACTTTTTAAATCACGGAGGTTAAGTAATAATTATTATTATATTTCCCTCTAAGGGAAAACCACTCAGTTAGTGTTTAATTTTTTCAAAAATTTTTATAAGAAAAGGTATTCGACTTTACTTAATTTCCGCACACATATAACGAAAGAGACAATTCTCGTAGCTTTGGGAAAATTGGGTCCACGTTAACGGAATCTTTAAAATGATTTTTTAGTTTAACCTTTGTTTAGTGAAAACCATTTCACGTCATTAAATTGTTGTAACGAAATGTTGTTGAACTCTTAAATATAATTGTTTCTTAAAAACGGTTTCTAAAATAATGTTATTGCGTGCACAAAAAAATAATGTCGTTGAAGTCTTAAATAATGATTTCTTTAAAAAAGGGGGTTTCTTCTTCTAGTTTTCTGCATAATTAATCTCATTAGTTAACCTCCGATTCCAACAAGTCATAGTATTATATTAAGAGTATATACTTCTTTTTCAATTATTCCCCCAAAAATGCTATCAACAAGATCATTTCAAATTTACAAGATTATAAGTGAAAGATCTGAAACTTCACAGATATATTAGATTAAAGTTTGAATTGAAAAGTTCTTTTTTCTTTTTCTCCAAACTGATTCGAGGAGATTTTCATGTCTCTATAGTGGTATATATAAATCTTTTAGTTCTACGTAAAGCAAAAGCCAGAACAAGCAAATTCTAAAGGACAACTTTGAGTTTTAGTTAACGGCAACAATTAAAATGAAAAAGTTAGAAATATATTTTTAAGAACGTGGCATGAATTTTCAAAAGATAAAAGAAGTAATAATAAAGTGTTTTTTTTGAAAAAAAAGTGTTTTTGTCTAGTTGAAAAGTATGACCCATGATCCTACTCATGCATAATTACATTAAGTAGGACCGTAACTCATTTTCGACATATTTTCCTTTTATTGCTTATTTTCTTAACGAGTTCTTATCTTACGTACGTATTTGCATCCATATTGACAAACTCATAGAACTCGTATGACTGTTTTTAGTTTAAACTGTTGAGTTATTGCCTAAGTGTCACGAAGAATCTAACCCAAGAAGAAGGTCTCAGCAATACCTTTAGAAAAAAAGCAAGCACGAGGAGCTCACGTGCTCATTTAACTGTATGAAAGACTAAAGGAGTAATTAACCTTAGTCTGCAAGAGAGGGGCTTTTGTCTTCTTCCTCTGTACGGGAAAACATAGGAGAGTAGGAGAGCTGGCCAAGATAGAGCCGCTCTATAAAAGCCTACACTAGCTGAGACATTAGAGTTAAGAGAGAAGGAAGAGAACTACAGAGAGCAGCCGCAAGAAGTGCGTTTTTGCTCAGTCTCTAAGGGTTAAGTGTAACCGAGCTTTCTAGTGGATTTCCGAGCAAACCTCGGCCAGACGTAGCGACCTTAATTTGAGGCATGAACTGGACAAATTGTGTGTGTCTTTTCTTTACTACTAAACGAAATACACACGAGCGAACAAACACGAGAGTGAGGTGAGTGAAAACCGCGAGTACAAAGTGTGAGAAACAGAACAAAGAACCAACTTTGACTCAACAAATTGGTATCAGAGCCAGGTTTGGCTAGCTGGAAAGGAGGAAAGGTTGAAGCTTTGTAAAGATCAGAGTTTTTTTCAGTAAAGCTTTGTCCTTTCGTGGGTATCGTGACTTCAGGACGTTTGAAGGTCGAGAAGTTCGACGGAGATGGTGATTACGTTCTCTGGAAAGAGAAGCTACTGGCTCATCTGGAGCTGTTGGGTTTGTTAGAAGGTCTCGAAGATGAAGAAGCTGCTGAAGCTGAGGTTTCAACGAATGAAGCGCGCACAGAGTCTACTATCAAACCGGAAGAAAAGAGTCTCAAGGATAAAACCCTCAAGGAGAAGAGAGGGAAAGCTAGATCTACGATCATACTAAGTCTGGGAGACCATGTTCTCAGAAAAGTCATAAAGGAACCGACTGCAGCTGGTATGCTCAAGATTCTAGACAAGCTGTTCATGGCTAAGTCCTTACCCAACATGATATATCTCAAGCAAAGACTGTATGGGTACAAGATGTCTGAGAGCATGACGATGGAGGAGAACGTAAACGACTTCTTCAAAATGATTTCTAATTTGGAGAACGTGAAGGTTACAGTTCCAGATGAAGATCAAGCCACCGTTTTGCTAATGTCTTTACCGAAATAGTTCGACTAGTTGAAAGAAACATTGAAGTATGGCAAGACAACTCTGGCTTTGGAGGAAATCACTGGAGCCATAAGGTCAAAAAGTCTGGAACTTGGAGCAAGTGGTAAACTGAGCAAGAACAGCTCAGAGGCTTTAGATGTTCAAGAAAGAGGCAGGTCAGATCGGAGAGGCATGAGTTCAGACAGAGGAAAAAGTCAGAACAGGTCACAATCAAGAGACAAGAAGACTTGTTGGATTTGTGGAAAAGACGGTCACTACAAGAAGCAATGTTTTGTATGAAAAGAGAGGAACAAGAAGTTCAACAGTTCAGAGAAAGGGGAAACCTCAAACGTTATGGAACAAGTAATTGATGCCGCTGGTCTGAATGTGGAGGATGAATCAAACGCAGTAAGCGAAGGGCATGATGACGAGTGGATCATGGACACAGGGTGTTCATTTCACATGACACCAAGGAGGGACTGGTTTGTCGAGTTTGATGATTCAAAGACAGGAAGAGTAAAGATGGCAAACTACACCTATTCTGAGATTAAAGGCATAGGCAGCTTAAGAATTCAGAATGATGATTCCTCAACAGTCCTGATCTCAAACGTGAGGTATGTTCCAAGCATGTCAAGAAACTTGATCTCAATGGGAACATTAGAAGATCAAGGTTGTTGGTTTCAGTCTAAGAATGGATCTCTGAAGGTTATAAAAGGATGCTTAACACTACTTAAAGGAAAGAAAGTAGGAACCTTGTACATTCTACAAGGAAAGGTAGTAGCAGGAAGTGCTAACACAGTCGTAAGCTCCAAGAATGAATCAAAGATGTGGCACAGTCGCTTATGTCACATGAGTAACACTACAAGAAAACATCAAGGATTCTGAGGGAAAAAATCGTCGGAATTTCGTCGGAATATCGTTATTCCGACGACATACCGACGAAACACGTCGTCGGAAATAATTCCTCGGAATTTCTTTTTTCCTCGGAAATCCCCCGGAATTTTCCGACGGAATTCCGAGGAAATAAATTTCCGAGGAAATTCCGAGAATCACTAGTTTGTCGGAAATGTCCTCGGAATATACCGAGGGAGAATTCCGAGGAAATAAATTTCCGAGGAAATTCCGAGGATCCCTAGTTTGTCGGAAAAGTCCTCGGAATATACCGAGGGAGAACTTCGTCGGGATAATTCCTCGAAAGTTCATCGATCGATGCGTGTTTGGACATATATACATCGATCGATAGGAGTATACCGACGGACTTTTTCCTCGGTTTATTCCGAGGAACTGTTCCCTCGGTATATTCCGAGGGATTCGTTCCTCGGAATTTTCCGAGGGATTCGTTCCTCGGAATTTTCCGAGGGACAAGGAATTTTCCGAGGGAGCTGTCCCTCGGAAAATTCCGAAGGAAATGTCCCTCAGTATATACCGAGGGAAGAGTTCCTCGGAATAAACCGAGGAACAGGTCCCTCGGTATATTCCGAACGTTTTTAAAAAAAACGGATCGATCGATGCGTTTTTGTTCAAAAACGCATCGATCGAT
>NC_027749.1:49121891-49122030 GCF_000695525.1 Brassica oleracea var. oleracea
AATAAAAAAAAAACATTCCGAATTTTTGAAAAAAAAAAACTACGGGTCTGCCACGTCTGGGAGCACCTCGTTCGGGTACATCCTCTGCATCATCTCCATCATTTGCTCGGTCAGCCTCTTCTGTGTCTCATAGCCCGCC
>NC_027749.1:49126863-49135350 GCF_000695525.1 Brassica oleracea var. oleracea
TCGGAATTTCCTCGGAATTTTGTAAAATCCCCCAACAGCTCTCCAACGGCTATAATATTTCCTCGGAATTCATCGGTTTTTTCCGAGGAACACAGTTTTCCTCCGAATTTCCTTGGAATATTCCGGCGGACTGTAGTTTCCTCGGAATTCCGTCGGTATATTCCGAGGATTTCATTTTCCGTCGGAATGTCCGTCAGAATATCGCTGTTTTCTTGTAGTGTAAGAAGAATACATATCTGTTAATCAAGAAGGGGTGTCTCCAAGCAAATAAGCTGAAAGGTTTCAAGTTCTGCGAAGACTGAGTGTATGGTAAGGCACATAAAGTAAGCTTTGGACAGGCAAAACACGTCACAAGAGAGAAGCTTGAGTACATACATTCAGATCTTTGGGAGCACCTTCAGTCCCGAACTCCATTGGTAATTGTCAATACTTCATGACCTTTATTGATGACTTCACCAGGAAAGTGTGGATATATTTCCTCAAAACAAAAGATGAAGCTTTCAGAACCTTTGTTGAATGGAAGATCATGGTGGAGAATCAATCAGGCCGAAAGATAAAGAAGTTGAGAACAGAAATTGGTCTTGAGTTTTGCAATCAAGAGTTTGATGGCTTTTGCAAACAAGAGGGAGTGGTAAGGCACAGGACTTGCGCCTACACGCCACAACAAAATGGGATTGCAGAGCGCATGAATAGGACGATCATGGAGAAGGTTAGAAGCATGCTGAGTGAGTCTGGACTTGAGAAAAGGTTCTGGGCAGAGGCAGCCTCAACAGCAGTGTTCGTAATAAACAGAACTCCAACATCAGCCATTGAGTTTGAGATACCAGAGAAGGCTTGGACCGGAGTTTTGCCTGATCTGAGTGGACTTAGAAGTTTTGGTTGTATCGCATATGTGCATATAAGCTAGGGAAATCTAAATCCTAGAGCAAAGAAGGGTGTGTTTCTTGGCTACCCAGCTGGGGTAAAAGGCTATATAGTGTGGCTCATTGAAGATAAGAAGGTGGTAATAAGTAAAGATGTAGTGTTTAATGAAGAAGTTATGTATAAAAACACTACAGAAGAAAATCAGAATGAAGAAGGATCAGCACCTGAACCGGAAGTTACTGTAATAAGTACTCCTGTTGTAACTGCAGAAAATGGAAGCACTGATCAAGGGGGAGCTACAAAGCAAAGTAACACACCACAAGATAATGTGTTCCCAGAACAGGAACAAGGATCCGAATCCGAGACAGACTCAGAAGAGGATTATATGCCACCAAGTCTCGCAGATTATCAACTAGCGAGAGACAGAGAAAGAAGAACAACAAGACCTCCAAAGAGATATGATGAGTTGGGAGATCTTGGTTTTGTGTACAACTTAACAGAAGATGGTGGAGATATTGAACCTCAAAGTTACACAGAAGCAATGATGAGTCCAGTGAGGGATCTTTGGAGAGGTTCAATAGATGAAGAGATGGTCTCATTGATCAAGAACCACACTTGGGATCTAGTTGATAAACCAGAGAAGAAGAGAGTGACTGGCTGTAAGTGGGTGTTCAAAAGGAAGCTTGGAATCCCAGGAATTGAGAGGCCAAGACACAAATCAAGGCTCGTAGCCAAGGGCTACTCTCAAAGGGAAGGAATTGATTTTCAAGAGATTTTTTCACGTGTGGTAAAGCATGTTACAATTCGTCTAATGCTATCTGCTGTTTCACATTTCAATCTAGAACTGGATCAGATGGATGTCAAGACAACATTCTTGCACGGGAGCTTAGACGAAGAGATCTACATGAGTCAGCCTGAAGGGTATGAGGACAAGAACACACCAGAAAAGGTCTGCTTGTTGAGAAAGTCCTTGTATGGTTTAAGACAGTCCCCAAGACAGTGGAACCAGAGATTCGACGCATTCATGAAATCTACAGGTTACTCAAGAAGCTTGAAAGATAGCTGCGTGTATTTCAAGATGAACAAGGAGGAAGAAAGAACTTTCCTTCTGCTGTATGTTGACGATATGCTGATCATATCAAAGAACAAAGACACAGTGAAGGAGTTGAAGGAGAGCTTGAGTTCTACTTTTGAGATGAAAGATCTTGGTCCAGCTCAAAGGATACTGGGAATGGAGATCAAGAGAGACAGAGATCAAGATGTTTTGGAGCTATCTCAAAAATAGTATCTACAGAAAGTACTGAGGACATTCAGAATGGAAAACTGCAAGCCAGTGCAGACACCGCTAGGAGCTCATATGAGGCTTAAGTCTGCTACCGATAAAGAAAGGGAAGAAGAAGCTGATCAGATGAAGTCAATTCCCTATGCCAACGCGGTTGGTAGCGTAATGTATTCTATGATAGGATCAAGACGTGATCTGGCTTATCCGGTAGGAATGATAAGCTGGTTTATGGGAAAACCTCTTATGACACACTGGCAAGCTGTAAAGTGGGTTCTCAGATACATTCAGGGTTCATTTGACACAAGACTGCAGTACAAGAGAGAAGGAGATTTTGTGGTGACTGGGTACTGCGATTCAGATTACTCCGCTGATTTGGATAAAAGGAGATCAATCACGGGGTATACATTCACAGTTGGAGGGAATGTAATAAGCTGGAAATCTAGCCTACAGCCAGTGGCCGCTCTATCAATCACGGAAGCTGAGTATATTGCTTTGACAGAAGCCGCGAAGGAAGCCATTTGGTTAAAGGATTTGATAAATGAGTTAGGTTTCAAGCAAGAAGCAGTGGACATACATTGCGACTCACAAAGCGCGATGGCGTTTGCTAAGAACGCAGTTCATCACGAAAGGACAAATCATATACATAGGAGGTTTCACTTCATTAGAGACACTATCACTGATGGGGAAACAAGAATTTTGAAGATATCAACAGTTCACAACCCGGAGGACATACTTACAAAAGTATTGCCTGTTAACAAGTTCCTGAGCACATTGAAGAAGCTCAGGATTACAAGTAACTGATAAGAGTATCAGGAACCGAGGTGGAAATCAAGTAACACTAGAAAGGAAAGACTAGAGATAGCAAGAAAATGACACTACGACAAGGGGGAGTTTTGTTGAGTTATTGCCTAAGTGTCACGAAGACTCTAACCCAAGAAGAAGGTCTCAGCATTACCGTTAGAAAGAAAGCAAGCACGAGGAGCTCACGTGCTCATTTAACGGTATGAAAGGCTAAAGGAGTAATTAACCTTAGTCTGCAAGAGAGGGGCTTTCGTCTTCTTCCTCTGTACAGAAAAACAGAGGAGAGTAGGAGAGCTGGCCAAGATAGAGCCGCTCTATAAAAGCCTACACTAGCTGAGACATTAGGGTTAAGAGAGAGGAAGAGAACTACCGAGAGCAGCCGCAAGAAGTGCGTTTTTTCTCAGTCTCTAAGGGTTAAGTGTAACCGAGCTTTCTAGTGGATTTCCGAGCAAACCTCGGCCAGACGTAGCGACCTTGATTTGAGGCGTGAACTGGATAAATTGTGTGTGTCTTTTCTTTACTACTAAACGAAATACACACGAGCAAACAAACACGAAAGTGAAGTGAATGAAAACCGCGAGTACAAAATGTGAGAAACACAACAAAGAACCAACTTTGACTCAACCGAAACAAACAGTCAAAATACACTCATATTATTTGTTCGTGTACTGGTCAATAAGTTAACCGTATAACTTTATAGTATTTGGGTATCTACATGACAACACATGCTCTCTACGCTTTAACTATGAGTTAAAGAGAAAAAAAAACTATATGTTAAAGATAGTGATTATAAGAAGGTATATTGTCTGGTTGAAGTACATGAGCCATCAAATGAATAATTACATGTGTGTTTGGTAATTAATTAAGTTGGGGCAAAATAATAAATAAGTCGAAATAATAGTTTTTTTTTTTTACAACAAAACATTCACAGAATCATATTAACTCTGTAAACCAAATCGGTAACTCCGCATCCATGTGAACGACGAAAGACAGTTATTTCCTAGCACTGCATGCCAAGCTAGACTCCTTTTGGCTAGACTTTTTTTTTTTTTTGCATCCTCACTTTCTTAAACATTCCCATGAGTCACTTTTATGTTTTCTTTCTGTAAGTCTATGTCTCAGTTAGAGGGATCCGACTCTCCTTTCTCCAATGTAACATCTCTTTTCCTTTCTTTTAGTGGGGGTTAATTATCACCCAATATAATAATTATTATGTAAATGTGATGCGTATCAGCTTCTTATTTGATACTTTTCTATAATTTCAATTAATTAACTTTAATAAATTCACACATTTTATTGTTTGATTCAAGAAAAGGCCGAAGATTTTGTAAATAATCTATAGCCCAAATTTCTTATCTCAGGTATGTAGGTTGTTATGAAATTTCATCAGCTAAAAGCCTTTAGATTAGGCATGTTGGGCTTAGAGCATCATTATACACTCATATTATTTGTTCGTGTACTGGTCAACAAGTTAACCGTATAAATTTATAGTATTTGGGTATCTACATGACAACACATGCTCTCTACGCTTTAACTATGAGTTAAAGAGAAAAAAAAACTATGTGTTAAAGATAGTGATTATAAGAAGGTATATTGTCTGGTTGAATAACATGAGCCATCAAATGAATAATTACATGTGTGTTTGGTAATTAATTAAGTTGGGGCAAAATAATACATAAGTCGAAATAATAGTCTTTTTTTTTTACAACAAAACATTCACATAATCATATTAACTCTGTAAACCAAATCGGCAACTCCGCATCCATGTGAACGACGAAAGACAGTTGTTTTCTACCACTGCATGCCAAGCTAGACTCCTTTTAGCTAGACTCTTTTTTGTTTTGCATCCTCACTTTGTTAAACATTCCCATCAATCACTTTTATGTTTTCTTTCTTTAGGTCTATGTCTCAATTAGAGGGATCCGACTCTCCTTTCTCCAATGTAACCTCTCTTTTCCTTTCTTTTAGTGGGGGTTAATTATCACCCAATATAATAATTATTATGTAAATGTGACGCGTATTAGCTTCTTATTTGATACTTTTCTATAATTTCAATAAATTAACTTTAATAAATTCACACATTTTAATGTTTGATTCAAGAAAAGGCCTGAAGATTTTGTAAATAATTTATAGCCCAAATTTCTTATCTCAGGTATGTAGGTTGTTATGAAATTTCATCAGCTAAAAGCCTTTAGATTAGGCATGTTGGGCTTAGTAAATCATAATCCAGCTTTTAATATATATTTTTCTTGTCATCTGAATTTTTATGGATACTTTAGAATTGATACAAAGTAGCATTACCATAATAGTTCCAAGTTAAAAATCTAGTCATTTAACTTCAGCAATATATGAACGGGAAACATTTTTTTCTGCTGAATTACACGCTCAACCTTACCAAAATATAAATGAATTTATGCTGTTGAATATATATCAAGAATTTGCGTATCAGAAGTCGCTGAAAGAACATGTTTACATGTTTCATGGACATCTTTTCCAAATTCTGTAAGGTTTCCTGCGGTTTCCTAAACCAAAAACAAAAACATGGTTAACCGTTTTCAATTTCTTATCAAGTTTCGGTTTTTGTTGGTTTAAAAAAACTGTAGTAAACTAATGAGCTCAAACTTATAATTTTGGTTTAATTAATATAATAAATTTTATTTTCCTTTATTCATACAAAAGCATGTTAGCATTATTAGAATGTTATCAATTTCTTTTAAGATTATTTTTTGTAATTTCCGTCATACTACCCACCTACGCAGCATTAGCTGGCAATATTTTCTTCTAAATTTGCATTGGATTTACATGGTTTAATATCTTTCACAAAAGGAAAAAAATCTAGAGATAAGATCATATTTGAAATTACATAATTGTTATCTCCCAAGTCAAATGATTTCCTTACAGTTGTAAAATTCATTAAATTTCTGTTTCTGTATAATCAAGTAAAATTAAAAAAAAAATTAACCCTTTTTTTTTGTTAAAAGAGCAAAAAAAAAAAAATTTAATCTTCAATCCTACATTTATGCTGAAGATTTATAATTCTATTATACAGAAAAAATCACAAACATTACATAACTTCAAAATTTATGAACAATTTTAAAATAGTTTTAGCAAAACAAAAGTAAGATTGATATACTTGGATAAAATAGTTGTAGAGAACTTGAAAAAATAACTATACAAGTAGTAATGAGTAATTACGCAAACTCGCCAGCTCACTAACAATGTATTTACAGACTTGGTCATGATTATATTTATTGCAATTCATGACTTCAATATTAGCATTAATGATCCCAAAGAAAGTGATAAGACCTGCATAAGTAATACCAGCCTCTCATTACACTATATAAACAAGAGTAATAGAACACAATCAAGTACCAACATAACTCTCTCCTTCACCCACACACAACAATGACAAGGGGAAGGTTAAAGCCAAATTTCATAAATAACAAATCAATAAGAACCCAAACTTTTAAGAAGAGGAAGAGAGGTTTTATGAAGAAAGCCAAAGAGCTGTCTACTCTCTGCGGTGTCAAAGTTTCTGCGGTTATCAAGAGCTGCGACAATGCGGAGCCGGAGTTTTGGCCGTCAAAGGAAGGCGCTGAAGCAGTGCACTCAGAGTTTATGAAGGTGGTGGAGACGCAAGGGTTCAGTAAGATGCATAACCATGAGAGTTATCTGTTGGAGAGGATCCAGAAAGACGGAGAGAAGGCAAGGAGGCTACATGCTGAGAATCGAGAGATTGAACTTAGAGAGGTTATGTTCGATCTTCTCAAGGGGAAGACGCTGATGCCGCATCAGTATGGTGATCCAAGTTTTATGAGAGAGCTGAATCTTTTCATTGGTGGTTATGCTAATAGGGTAACTTACAGGACCCAGTTCCTTGAGGGGAGTGTTGAGCCTGTTCCTCCTAATGTCGCTGGTGCAAATGCACCTGGTCCTGTTGTTGGTGATGTGAACCCTGTTGTTGTCGGAACCGAGGGTTCGGTAATTGACCCTACTGAAGCTTATGATCATATGCCCCAATATGATAGTATGGATATGAGTGTGAATGTGGAGGCTCCTGAACAATTTCAATACCAAACTCATGCTAACTATTATGATCAGACTCTACCTTGGTTCAATGGTTCCAGCCAGGGTATGAATGTGAATCATCAAGAACCATTTCAATACCAAACTCCTCCTAACTCTTATGATCAGATCCAGCCTATGTTCAATGGTTCGAGCCAGGGTATGAATATGAAATATGAAGAACCATTTCTATACCAGCCTCCTGGTAACTTGTATGATCAGATGCAGCCTATGTTCTACGGTTCGAGCCAGGATATGTATACATGTTTGGGTCACGATCAGGGACAGAGTTCGAATCAGTATCCAAATGCAAAACAACAGTTCATGAGTCTATTGATGGGACGACCTCAGCAGATGAGTGATGTTCAAGATCTTGCAAGCGTTGCTTCCATGGATGACAACAATAATCGCTACCAACAACTACCAGTCACCAGTCAGATGCCTTCCACCACCACCACCACCGCCGCCGCCAATCTTTCTGGTCATAGCATCAACAATGGTTGCCCAACAAGGTTTTGTTTGGACTGAAGTGTTTGCGTTTGCATTTCTGAAATTTCATATTGTAATGATTAAAGGTTTTTGCCTTTAAATCAGTTATGTTATTAATCATTATCCGGCATTTCAATAGGTGAACCTTTTGTCAAAAATAATGTTTTTTCTTTCGAACATAATTCATTAAACTCAAACTCAAATACTACATAGGCAAAAAAGAAGTAAGCATCCTCTTTGAGACACATTATAAACTAAACTGACAAAAAAAATTAAACAGAATAAGTCTTCATATGAAGTTGACAGGAATTCAAGACAGACCTTGAATGCGTCGAAAAGCCTTCATAACAGATAAACAATAGCTGAGAATTAGTCACAACTCACAAGTGATATTAAGAGCCAATCCTCACCACTGATAGAAACCAAAATAGTCTTGATTACACCTTATGGCCCTGTATAAACTGCTACACAAGGTGGCATGGTTGTGAGGTACTCTTCTAAGATAAGGAGGAGGATGAAAATGATACCGAAAATTCGTTCTAATATGATGGTATTGCAATAATCTCAGGGTATAGATCTCAGAAAACCCATAAGAAATCTTTAAACTTAAATTAGTCGGAGAAATCAAAAACCAAATATTTGTGTCTCATGATTTGTTTAGGAATGTCAATTAGGTTCACCCAGTCCAAAACCCGCAAAGCTCTTAAATATTTGAGTCTGGCCTAGACCATAAATATTTTGGGCCTATATATTGAAGTCGGACCTAATAGGACTTTTAAGTTTTTTGGACTTTTTAGAATTATTATTATAACATTGTATATGTCATTTTCACCATTTTAAACTATCCAAGTTTTCATTAAAAAAATCAGATTCAACTCTCTGTCTTCACATAAAAAGTCAGTTTAAACTTGTATTCTTTAACAAAAGTGTTTTCACACACTTTAAAACAATATAACAAACAAACCATTTTTTTTTGTCAACCAAAC
>NC_027749.1:49135450-49138982 GCF_000695525.1 Brassica oleracea var. oleracea
TCTAAACCAAAGTTCTATAATCCTCAACTAAGACTTTATGAGATCTTACTTATGATATTTTATCATTCATATAATTTTATTTTATTTTGTTACTTTTTTTTTTGAACAAACTACCTTTCATCCAATAAAAGGAAATACAGTCCATCGTGGGAGGAGAGGTTTAGAGTAACGAAGGAATTTTATCACTTATAAAATCAATAAACCCAAAAGAAGCTAAACCGCAATCCTTTGTTTTTATCTGTTTGTATTTCAACATTGTATTCTACTCTTGAATGATGGAAAAATAATATCAAGAATTGAAGTATCAGAAGTTTCTGAAAGAACATGTCATTTCCAGTTTCCTTTATTCTTTAAGACTTTCTGCGGATTTCCCAAACCAAAAATAAAGACATGGTTAGCCATTTCTGGTTTCTTATAAAGATTCGATTTATCTTGTACTCCCTCTATTTCATAATAAGTGTCATTTTAACTTTTCTTTCTTGTTACAAAAAAATATCACTTTACAATTCCAATGAAAATTATATTTACTTTCAGCTGAAAATTAATTGAAAACTGCATTGATTTTATAAATAATTTTATTTATCTCAAATACTATTGATCAATAAAGTATAATTAATATATATTTTCGCCACTTTTTTAATCTGTGTCAAAAATATCAAACTGACATTTATTTAGAAACGGATGCTGTATTACACAACCTATAGTAACTTAGTGAGTCAAATTTATAAATTTGGTTTAATTAATATAATAAGTTTTTTCCTTAATCCAGAAAATAAGCATGTTTAGTAGTATTATTAGAATTGTATGAATTTTCCTTTGGATATATCTCTGTAATTTTAGTCCTACTACCTAAGCAGCATTAGCTGGCAACATTTTCTTCTAAATTTGCATTGAAATTTACGGCTTTCTTATTGGTTGGTTTAATTGCTTCAACTAAGGGAAACATATCTTGAGTTATACAAATAATATCTAAATTGCATGATTATTATCTGCTCTATCCAATGATTTCCTGACAACTGTTAATGAGTATATTTATTCTTTTTGTAACCATTATAATTATATATTACTGCAATTTAGCATTAATGATCCCAAAGAAAGTGATAAGAACTGCATACGTAATACCAGCCTCATTACATTATATAAACAAGAGCATTACCAAGTGCCAACATATCTCTATCATTCACTAACATAAAAACAATGCCAAAGGGAAGGATAAAAATAGAGCCCATAACTAATAGCGCTGCAAGGAACCAAACTTTCAGGAAGAGGAAGAAAGGTTTACTCAAGAAAACCAACGAGCTGTCGACTCTCTGCGGTGTCAAAGTTTGTGCGTTTATCAACAGCTGCGACAACACGGAGACGGAGTTTTGGCCGTCAAGGGAAGGCGCTGAAGCAGGGCACTCGGCGTTTATGGGTGTTCTGCCGGAGGAACGGTGCAAGAAGACGTACGACCAAGAGAGGCATCTGGAGGAGAGGATCCAGAAGGGACAAGAGAAAGCGATGAAGCTACAAGCGGAGAATCGAGAGATTGAGCTTAGAGAGGTTATTTTCGATCTTCTCAAGGGGAAGACGCTGATGCCGCATCAGTATGGTGATCCAAGTTTTATGAGAGAGCTGAATCTTTTCATTGGTGGTTATGCCAATAAGGTAAGTTTATGGACCCAGTTCCTCAAATGTCCTTGAATATTTATCGTTTCGAATAAAGACTGTTGTTTTTGATATTAAATCACAAAGAGTATTAAACAATTATGTTATTATCATTATCAGGCAATATTGTATCGTGTACCATATTGTCCTTGAATATTTTATCGTTTCGAATAAAGACTGTTGTTTTTGATATTAAATCACAAAGAGTATTAAACAATTATGTTATTATCATTATCAGGCAATATTGTATCGTGTACCATATTGTCCTTGAATATTTTATCGTTTCGAATAAAGACTGTTGTTTTTGATATTAAATCACAAAGAGTATTAAACAATTATGTTATTATCATTATCAGGCAATATTGTATCGTGTACCATATTGTCCTTGAATATTTTATCGTTTCGAATAAAGACTGTTGTTTTTGATATTAAATCACAAAGAGTATTAAACAATTATGTTATTATCATTATCAGGCAATATTGTATCGTGTACCATATTGTCCTTGAATATTTATCGTTTCGAATAAAGACTGTTGTTTTTGATATTAAATCACAAAGAGTATTAAACAATTATGTTATTATCATTATCAGGCAATATTGTATCGTGTACCATATTGTCCTTGAATATTTTATCGTTTCGAATAAAGACTGTTGTTTTTGATATTAAATCACAAAGAGTATTAAACAATTATGTTATTATCATTATCAGGCAATATTGTATCGTGTACCATATTGTCCTTGAATATTTTATCGTTTCGAATAAAGACTGTTGTTTTTGATATTAAATCACAAAGAGTATTAAACAATTATGTTATTATCATTATCAGGCAATATTGTATCGTGTACCATATTGTCCTTGAATATTTTATCGTTTCGAATAAAGACTGTTGTTTTTGATATTAAATCACAAAGAGTATTAAACAATTATGTTATTATCATTATCAGGCAATATTGTATCGTGTACCATATTGTCCTTGAATATTTATCGTTTCGAATAAAGACTGTTGTTTTTGATATTAAATCACAAAGAGTATTTTTTTTTCCTTAAGGCCGTGGAGGAAGAATGCAACGAGCATTTCGCAAAAAAAATATCCCCTATATATTATTTGAGAAGCATTACAACATTTTTTTTGTAGCCACGTGTCATCACTAGAATGATTCTTAGAATCCTTAGAGAAATATGTTGGTCCATCTAAATATATAATAAGCTTTTTACTAAACCACAATAAATACATAATTAATGTGTTTCATTATTTCCTTAAATAGGATTACGGAATTGCCTAATGTGGCTAAAGTATATATGACAATTACTGATTTTGAATAATAAAGATTTGATAAAAATAAGTGTGTATTATAATTATATTTGTTTAGTTTTAAGCTATTAAAATAAATTAAACAATCATAGTAACCATATAATAAAAATTAAAAAAAATATTTATATATTATATTTTGAATTTTTTAAAACGAGTATAAATTACTAAAACTTTTAAAAGTTTCACATTCAAATTTTGTGATCTATGATTTAAAACTTTTGTTATGACATGATACAAATAATTAAAAAAATAATATAAGTTGAAAGTCTCATTTAATAGGTATCAAAAATAAAAGATATATAAATATATGTATCATTTTAAATTAAACTATATGCCATATAAAAATACATAAATATCTTAATTTTGAAATTTACTTTGAACATTTTTTTGATAAAAAATTTGAAAAAATATTGACAACTTAATTTTTTAAAATATTATAAATTACTTAACCATTAATACCACAATAAAAAATTTGTTATCACTAATTTAAAATTTTTGCTATAACAGATACAAATGATAAAAAAAATATGAGCAAAAAACATCATCTAATAAATATTAATATTAAAATATAC